>NW_027212119.1:0-40641 GCF_036971445.1 Narcine bancroftii | reverse complement strand
AAAGGAAGATGAAGTGTCTTTCCCCAATCATGTATGGGGTCATTAAACAGAGACCTGAGCCTAGCAGGATGCAGTGGGATGTTCTTCCAGCACTTGAAACCTCCTTGAGAAATTGTTCTGTCTTGGCTGAATAATCTGGGTCTGTGGATGAAAAAAATAATTATTTTCCCATGCAAGGGTTTGAGATGGTCAATCAGGAGAAATTATTTCTGGATGCAGGAATATCTGTACCCAGAGGCTGTTGGTTGGCATCAGAGCCATTGGAATGTGTGTAAATAATTTTTTAAATAAATAAATAGATAGAAAATCTGGAATGTGCTGCCTGGGAGGCAAATGGATAAATATCTAATAGGGAGAACAATTGCAAGATTCCAGAGAGAGAGAGATTTGGAGTGGGACAAATAGTATAGACTGAAAGGGCCAGCAGAAATGATCAGAATCAGGTTTATTGTGTGAACATGGGTGAGGGGAAGAAGCTGTTTTTGTACCATTGTGCACGTCTTCAGCCTCCTGTCCCTCCCTCCTGATGGTAGCAGAGTGAAGAGGGCACGGGGGTTCCTTGAGGATGGAAGCTACTTTCTTAAGACACAGCCTGTTGTAGATGTCCTTAATGGAGTGAAGATTGATGCCCGTGAGGGCGCTGGGCGAATTTACAACCCTTTGTAGCCTCTTCCTGTCCTGTGTATTGGTGTGTCAGTTCCAGACAGTGATGCAACCCGTCAGAATGCCCTGCGTGGTACACCTGTGGACATTTGCAAGAGTCTTTGGTAGCAGACGGGCTGAACTTCTCAAAAACTGCAGCAGCTGGTGAGCCCTTCCTCATGACTGAATCAACGATAAGCTGAATAGCTGTTCCCTACCCTGTATCTTTGCTCACTTTTTCTTCTCTGTGAGAAGGGTCAGCTACTTCATCAGAACAGACCAAAAGGCATTTGTAGATGTGTCAAAAGTTGTCTAACCCTCCCCCACACTCTATTTAAATAGACTTAGCAAAAATCTAACAATTTCCAATGCCATTTATGGAAAAGCTTCCTAATTTACCAATTCCTCTTCCCTCTGAATTGTACCCCAAGTATTTTCTTGCTCCAGTCCCAAACTTTCTAACCAAAGTAAATGCATTAACACTGTCCTCCATCTGGTTCTTTCAATATTCAATCAAATTCCCCACCACCCCCTTCACTCTTCCACTGAATACCACACTGGTTGTGTTAAATTTAAGTCTTGTTCACGATACTAACGCCAAGAATAACAGAAGCATCCTTTTAAATTTAAACCTACAGCACTGTAATGGTCCCTTCCATCCTATGAGCCCATGCCCCCCCAATACACTAATTAACCTACAACCCCCGTATGTTGTTGAAGGTGCAGTATCTGTAGAATCTTAAACTACTTGGGTGTTTTGTGTAGCTGTAATGAATACCGGCTTCTTTTGTCTAGCTGTGGAGATGAACGATCTTTCAGATTTAAAAATATATCTATATATTCTGCTTTATTTTAATAGTTTGCCATCTATGCTCACAGGTGAGCTGGGATAAAAATCCTGGCTCTTGTCTCCAAATACTTCTGTAGTTGCTTTATTCTGCTCTCATTTTAACTTGCAGGGTAGACCCACATTTGTTTTAAATCCTCATTGCCTCTTTCATTTCTCCCTTGCCTAGTTGAAATTGAGGATGGGAACAGCATCTGGCAATTACTTTCTTCCGAGCCAGTGGCCTTATCCCAAGCAGCTGGTAAATCTCACACCCCATCAACACATCAGTCACTGTGCAGTGGAGATGATGTTTTCTTTGGGAGCTCCCGCATTGGGCCAAGGAGAGTGAGTGATTTGGGTCATGACAACTAACTAACAACAACTGGCCAGAATGTGCTCTTTCACAATCAGATGGGCAGAAGCCAACGGCTCCTCCTCTCTTCTGTAGGTTCCTTTGGAATCTGGTGACGGAAGCCTCTTCATAGTTTTCTCATTGTTTCTTTAGCAAAAGCAAAAGTAAAGCGTACACTAATGCGAGTGGCTTTGGAGTTGAATGATGGATTCCAGGGCAGGGACAACTCCCCCTTCCCTTCCATCACAGTGCATCTTTCTCAGTCCTCTGCCTCTTGCCTCTTCTTTCTTCTCCCACCTGTATTCCCTCCACCCTTTTATCTGTTCTGTCCTTCCTATTCCTCGAGAAGAGTTTCAGCCCGAAACGTCGACTAGATGCTGCCTTACCAACTGGGTTCCTCTGGCATTTTGTGTCTTGATCCAGTTTTCTGGCATCTGCAGACATCCTGTTTACCAGTCGAAACAATCTCCCTGCTTTTATCTTGTATTATTTCTTCAATAATTTTGTTCCTGTAAGATCCCTCTCCTCCCAAAACAGCAAAATTAATATGTCTAAGGGCCCCCAAGAAATGGGTAGGAATGGTACAGTAACTATACACAGTGAATAGATCACTTAGCCCGCGTTCTTGAGCCACCATTCAGTAGGCCAGGGTTGATCTGTGCCTTAACTCCATCCACCCACATGAGCCTACTTCTTTCAAAAGTTTTAAATTGGATGTTATCAAGGAAATCTGCAGATTCTGGAATCTAGTGCAGTATACAAAAATGCTGGAGAAAGTCAACAGGTCATGCAGCATCCACAGAAAGTAAAAGGCAGACTTTTTGGGCCTGGGCTCTTCATCAGGAATGTTTGAAAATTAGCCAAATGCCTGAATGTGGGGGTGGGGGAGGAGCACAGGGTAAGAGGGATATGGGAGAGGGCAAATGACTAAGAAAAATAGCTCTCTGATAGGAGAAGGAAAGGAAGAAGGTGGGGAGCCAGAGGAAGGAAGACAGAAGGGTGGAGAAAGAGGCTCGTGGGGAGGGGGGGGTTATTGGAGAAGTTGATGTCAATGCCATTTGGTTGGAGACCATAAGATAGAGGAGTAGAAGTAGGCCATTTAGCCCATCGACCACTCTGCCATTCCATTATTAGCTGATCCACTCTCCTCTGCCTTCTCCCCATAACCCTTGATACTCTTGACTATTTGGATACCATCTGAGCTCTGAGAATTCTCAGATGGAATACAAGGTGTAGTTTTAAATTGAACCCAAGCCTCTGCTTTAGTGAGAGTTTGTTTTCCATTCCCTCTGAAGGGTCTTTGGCCAAAAATTTTAATTTTATTTAAATTTAGATATACAGCATGGTGATAGGCCCTTCCATCCCATGATCTCACTCCGCCCATATACCCTAATGAACCTACAACCCCTGTACATTTGGGAGAAAACTGGAGCACCCATAGGAAGCCCACGCAGACACGGGGAGAATGCACAAACTCCTTACAAACAGTGCCCGATTCGAACTTGCCGCTGCAACAGCATTATGTTAACCATGACACCCAAAAAACATTCATTGTTTCTCTTCCACAGAAGCTGCTTAAATTGCTGAGTGTTTCCAGCATCATTTTGAATTTCTAGCTCCTGCAGTTTTTATTTCTCCCTGTCCCCCCTTACAAGAAACACAGGAGATGTCTTCCTGTTCTAGATTCTTGACTTGCTCCAAATCAGATTGACATGAGTGGCGAGAATATTTCTCCTGGTTGGAGGTGGCCACAGTGGGGGTGTAAGGTTGAAGTTTTAGCCTGAGATGAATGCTTGGTGCTTTTTCTCCTGTCCCTCAGCCCCATTCTGGACAAAGAGACGATTGAAGTAGGCAATCTGCGGTTTCAGGCTCTCTTCACCCCAGGCCATACAGTGGGTCACATGATCTATGTCCTGGATGGGACAGCTCACAACAGTCCTGCTTCCCTCTTCTCTGGAGATCTGGTCTTCCTCTCTGGCTGTGGTGAGTATTTACCCAGGACATATCGCTCCCCTGTTTTAACCTTTTGAGGTATTGATGCACATAGAACTGATCATTTTAACTACAACAGTGATTTCTTGCGTGGATATTCCATTTCTAATGTGCCTGACCTTGGAATATGTGATGGCATGATGTAGCGAGATCTTCAGTGTGCACCTAATCCAAGTTCACCCTACCATTGAATGCTATAGCACAGAAACAGGGCCTTTAGCCCATCTAGTCACTGCCAAACTATTCTGCCTAGTCCCATTGACCTACATCTGGGCCATAGCTCTCCGTACCACTCTCATCCATGTACCTATGCATTTTTCTCTTAAATATAAAAATCAAACCTGCATTTACCAATTCAGCTTGGAGATCGTTCCACTACTCTCTGTGTTAAGAAGTTCCCCCTAATGTTCCCCATGAGCACCTTGTCTCACAGAACCTCGATGGAAAAATCCTGATTGCATTTACTCTGTATACCCTTCATAATTTTGCCCTGGAAATGTCTCATGCGATGATGTAGAGGGAGCTTTGTTCTGCAAGTACATTTGTGCTCCAATTGTGTAGGTGTGTGTAGCAGAACAGTGCAGAAGGAGCTTTATTCTGTCCCCGTAAAGCCAAACTTGAATATAATTCCATCTGGATCCCCATTGGAACACCTCCAAATCTATAATCAGAAGCTTCCAGATGTGAGAAATCTGAAATAAAAACCCTGCAGGAGATGCACTGCAAAGGTAATCATGAACTACTAGACTGTTGCAGCCAACTGGTTCCCTAAATAAGAAAACAGGAGCATATGAGCTCCTCTGCTATTCAATAAGATTATGGCCAATTCATTCCTGCCACTTCGGATCATGGGCTTGCAATGTTTCTGCGTGTCCCTCGACTTGCAGTTCAAGTGTCTTGTCAGTCTCTCTCTGGAATGTGTTCAATGACGCAGCTCCTTCAAGTGGAATATTCCAAAGATTCACTGACCTCTGAGAGAAAATTTTCTTCTCCTCATCTCCCTCTTAATTTGAAACTATTTTCCTGAATTCTAAATCTCCCCCCCATGTTTCAGTAGGAGTGCAGTGCAGGCAAGTGGGACTAGTTCAGGTAGACAACTTGATCAGTATGGACAATTTTGGCCGAATGGCCTGTTTCCGTGCTATCTATAACGTTCTTCTGATCTCCGATGAGTATAGGCTCAACCCGGTCAGTCTTTTCTTCATCACAAAAATCTCCCAAGCCATCCATGGCATAGGATGTGTCTTTCTGCTTTCCGCATTACAGGAAGGATGTGGAGACTTGGGAGAGAGTGCAGAAGAGATTCACCACTAAACCGTATGGATTAGAGAATATTAGATGTAAAGAGAGATTGGGAAAACTTGGATTATTTTCTCTGCAGTCTCGGAGGCTGAGGTGTGAAGCGATAATTTATTCACATTCACACTATCTAATTCCTTCTTCCATTGTGTCCAGCTTATTATCAGTTTAGTTTTACCCTAGCAAGAGACTTCTCCATCCTCCCTGCAGCTTCTCTCCACCTCATTTGTGACAAAGGGGTCATGGACTGGAAGTTTTCATACTGTTCTTTTTCCCCCACAGATGCTGAGCATTTCCAGCATCTTCTTTTCTGATGTTACTCACTGGTGGCAGGGCCAGATTTTTGTCACTGATTTGGATGCTTCTCCATTCCACCTTTTATCAGTGACCCAGCTGGGAAATTATAGACCAGTTAGCCTGACGTCAGTAGTGGGAAGAATGCTAGAGTCAGTTATTAAAGTAGTGATATCATCGGACAGAGTCAGCATGGTTTTATGAAGGGAAAATCATGTCTGACGAATCTTTTAGAATTTTTTGAGGATGTAATCAGTAGAGTGGATAAGGGAGAACCAGTGGATGTGGTATATCTGGATTTTCAGAAGGCTTTTGATAAGGTCCCGCACAGGAGATTAGTGTACAAACTTAAAGCACACAGTATAGGAGGGATGGTGTTGAGGTGGATAGAGAATTGGTTGACAGACAGGAAACAAAGAGTAGGAATAAATGTTTTTTTTCCAAATGGCAGGCAGTGACTAGTGGGGTACCACAAGGCTCATTGCTGGGACCACAGTCTCCAGAATGGAGGACCATCGCCTTCCCAAGATCGTATTATATGGCGAGCTCTCCACTGGCCACCGTGACAGAGGTGCACCAAAGAAAAGGTACAAGGACTGCCTAAAGAAATCTCTTGGTGCCTGCCACATTGACCACCGCCAGTGGGCTGATAACGCCTCAAACCGTGCATCTTGGCGCCTCACAGTTTGGCGGGCAGCAGCCTCCTTTGAAGAAGACCGCAGAGCCCACCTCACTGACCAAAGGCAAAGGAGGAAAAACCCAACACCCAACCCCAACCAACCAATTTTCCCTTGCAACCGCTGCAATCGTGTCTGCCTGTCCCGCATCGGACTGGTCAGCCACAAACGAGCCTGCAGCTGACGTGGACTTTTTACCCCCTCCATAAATCTTCGTCCGCGAAGCCAAGCCAAAGAAAAAAAAAAAAAAAAAAAAAAATATCAATGACTTAGATGAGGGAATAAAAAGCAGCATCTCCAAGTTTGCAGACGACACGAAGCTGGGTGGCAGGGTTAGCTGTGTAGAGGATGCAGGGTGACTTGGATAAGTTAGGTGAGTGGACTAATGCATGGTAGATGCCATATAATGTAGATAAGTGTGAGGTTATCCACTTTGGAGGCAAGAATAGGAGAGATTATTAGCTCAGTGGTGTCTGATTAGGAAAAGGGAGATCCAACAAGAACTCTGTGTCGCTGTGCACCAGTCATTGAAAGTGGGCATGTGGGTTCAGCAGGCAGTGAAGAAGGTGAATGGTATGTTGGCATACATAGCAAGAGGATTCGAGTACAAGAGCAGAGAGGTTCTACTGCAGCTGACCAGGGCCCTGATGAGACCACATCTGGAGCATTGTGTACAGTTTTGGCCTCCTTGGCTAAGGAAAGACATCCTGGCGAAGGCTCACTCGATTGATACCAGAGATGGCAGGACTTGCATATGAAGAAAGGTTGGATCGACTAGGCTTATACTCACTGGAATTTAGAAGATTGAGGGGGGATCTTATAGAAATGTATAAAATTCTTAATGGATTGGACAGGCTAGATGGAGGGAGCTTGTTCCCGATGTTGGGGAAAACCAGAACCAGGGGTCACAGTTTAAAGCAAGTCTTTTAGGACTGAGATGAGAGAGAAAAAATTCTCAGAATGTGGTGAATCTGTGGAATTCTTTGCCACAGGAAGTGGTTGAAGCTGGTTCCTTATCTACATTTAAGAGGGAGTTAGATTTGGCCCTTGTGGCTAAGGGGATCAGGGAGAAAGGGAGAAGGTTGGTACTGAGTAGATGATCAGCCATCATCAGAATGAATGGTGGTGTAGGCTTGAAGGGCCAAATGGCCTACTCCTACCCCTTTTTAATGTTTCTACAAGGCAAAGAGTAGGTGAGGGTGGGGCGTTCTAGAAAGGAAACAAGTGAAACAAGCTTTGATCACAATCCAGTAGATTCCATTGGCACCTTTATTCCTGAGGTCACCAGAGAATTTGCTGGTTCAGAATTCCAAGTGCTGAGGTACCAGCAGTAGTGTGGATTGTGGAGGGACGTGTGACCTCACTGTCTGGACCCTAGTGGGATTGTGGAGGATCAAGTGACCTCTGTCTGGAAACTGGTCACCTACCAATCAAGATTGGACTTTCTCCATCCTTTAATCACCCAGGGATTACCTGGGCCAGACCTTCCAGCTTACTGTACTGCGAAGTCCACCATGTGCCGTAGCCCTTTCTCTTTTTCTCTTCTGCCCTGAGACAACAGTGCTAGAGGAGTTATCGGTAAAATGTGCACTACATAGGGATCGGGGCTGTTGTATATTGTTGTAGTTGTAGATAGCATTTGAGCCGTGCCCACATAAGACAAAGAACGATAGGTAGCATATTGTAGATCTTGGATGTGAAAATTGTTTAAACAGTTGCTAGTATTGGTAGTGCTACGTCCAATGTGACTGGGTTCTACTGTATTGTGTGATTGAGAGTACTTGCATGTATTATCTCTGTTGCAATCACCTTGTGAATGTTTCAACAAAGATTATTTCTGCATTCAACCTGTGTCCAGACCCACTATTCTTTGAACCCTTCGAACTTGTTTCCCTTCCCACACAACACCTGCCCAGTATCCAACCCTGCTATCACCAATTTTTCTTTTTTAGATAGACAGTATGAAAACAGGCCCTTCCAGGCAGCCAGTGCTGCCCAAATACCTCAATTAAGCTACCAACCCTGTATGTTTCAAACAATGGGAGAAAATCCCTGCAGACACAGGGAGAACGTACAAACTCCTTACAGACAACACCGGATTGGAACCTGGGTTACTGGCGATGTATCAGCATTGCACTAAACCGTGCCGCCCCTAATATGCAGGAGGCAATTTGTGCCCAACAAAAAATGTTTTGTATAGTCAAATATTTTGACCCATGGATCTCCAGAACCAGTTTTAATTGGGACAAACTGTCAATCTTCAATATAATGCATTCCCATCATCAACTTCGACAGCTCCTTCAGATCGCCCCCGCATCAGAAATTTGCAGATGCTGGCAATGTGAAAGTAAAAACAAGGTCAGGCAGTGTCTGTGGAGAGAAAAGAAGTCAATACTTTAGATCAATAACTGTTAAAGCTGGAAAAGTGAGAATATAAATTAGCATTCATGAGATCAAGGTGCAAGATTTCTCATCAGAACCTACTCTTCCCCAAAATGGTGCAACTTCTTAGACCCTCATTCTGTGTGGTGTTGGTAACCAGTAGGATTCCACTGCCCCTTCTTGAAGCCTTGGTATTCCCTTGGATAAAAGCGTAATTAAACAGAGACTTCCTGATGAGGCTTGACTGGACTTGTGCCACATTCTTCTACTACCCTGACTTGATTTTGTGTCCTTTCTCAGGTCGAATTTTTGAAGGGAGCTCCTCACTGATGCTGTCGTCGCTGGATGTCGTGGGCACCCTGGAGAATGAGACATTACTTTGGCCAGGTAAAGGGGTTCAAGTGTGCTCCTAAATAAACTTGGGCATTTTCCAAGACCCTTTTCTTCTTTCCTCCTGCCCTTGCTGAATACCCATGAGGATGAGAAGGGTCTGTTCCATACAAGTGTCGCCTACGTGGGATGGGAAGCATGCTCTGTCAAGACCTGTTTAGTGTCGTAAAATATTCCATCTCCTGAGGAGGAGCAAAAACAGCCATCTGATCACCTGGAAAATTGAGTGCCAAACTGTCAGACATGGGAGTGAAAGTGCATGGGTGAATTTCTCGGGATCTGATGAGTATAGTGGGGAATATACCTAGGAGATGGAGGCATAACACGCGGTTAAGAAATAAACTCAGCAGATGTTGGGGTTCAGTGCCCCAAAGTGCTGGAGAAACTCAGCAGGTCATGCCGCATCTGTCGGAAGTAAATGGCAGTCGATGTTTCAGGCCTGAGCCCTTGGTCAGGAATGGGAGTCCCCAAATTTAAGATGCATTTTTTTTACTCCGTGGAACTAAGATTCAATATTCGGTGTCGTGCCCCATGTTTAGAATTGGGAACTTTGAGGCACAGGATTCGATTTTCTCCTTCACAATTTTCCTGGATCATGTCAGACATTTAGATCTGGAGCTTGGGTTGCCATTGGTTTGGACTGAGGTCTGTGCAGCTGCGGGGGCGCTGGAGGTGAATCCACTGGCAACTCAGTGGCTCTGAAGGGACTCTTGCTTTTCTTTCTCTGTAAGGAATGCCAGGCAATTTCTTCTGTCAGGGAATCTGCCTGCCTTATGGCAGAGAAATTGCAATTTTGTGTAATATTATATGACAATTAAAGAATCTTGACAAGTGGTCGCAATCCTGTGGTTTTGGAGCCCTATTGAGCATGTTGTGCCCCCCCCCCCCATCCTCCCAGGTATATTCCCCACTATATTTATCAGATCCCGAGAAATTCACCCATGCACTTTCACTCCCGTGTCTGCTGATGGAAAGTGAAACCAATCCTGTCACCTTGAGAACGTGGGCCTTGGTTTTAAGATCAGCCTGCTTTTTGCATCTGGTTTCAGGTTGACAGGGTGGAATACTTGTTGCTTGTTGAGTAAATTCAGGAAGGAACTCTCCCGAGCAATGCTTCATAAAACTGGCAGAAGGAGGACAGCAGGGTTTGGTGTAGACTAGAGTTCCCTCAATACTCACCCATCAAATACTCCCAGCTGGAATAAAACAGAAAATGCTGGAAAGTTCAGCAGGAATACATTGCTGGGGGTGATGGTGAGGGCTGGCACAATAGGGACATTAAAAAAAATCCTTGCAAATGGATGTAAGAATCATGAAGGGTTATGGGTGTGAGGCGGGGAAGGGTTAGGTGGTTGTGGAGTAGGTTTACATATGTCGGCACAACATCATGGGCCGAAGGGTCTGTACTGTGCCGTAATGTTCTATGTGAATATCAGAAGAGTTGAATGATCGTTTCCTCTTTCCACACTTGTTACCCAACCTGCTCAGTGTATCCAGCATTTTGTCTTTGTTTCCAACATCTGCATTTTTATAATAGGAGGGTTTAAATGTACAGATGCACCAAAATTCTTGCTCGCTGCAGCCACACAAATAATGCACTAACATAGCATCAATTAAATGACTAGAATGTCCCATGAGCTAGAAATAGAGGTAAGTACAAAAGGATGGGTATACAAGTATTCACAATTGCAGTAGGTACATAAAAAGCTGATGTTTCAGAGGGTGCAGACTGATCTTTTGATGGTCCTATAATAATGGTTTGGGAGGCTCAGGAGCCCAGTGCAAATGACGGTGGTAGTTCTTGTGTGTAAATGAGAATACAGACATGGCTCCTGTGTTTTCGTGGGTTATATAGAACTTCATGACTAGAGTATGGATTAAATGCTACATGTTACTTAGTAGGTTGTCACCAGCTTGTCTCAGTGGATCAAGAACAAATGTGCATGAAAATTCCTATCGTGCCAGTTTGTGCTCGAGTTTAAGTTGAAAGGTATTTGATATAGTGGGGTTGGCATCTCAGAGGGAGACCATAACTCCTCTCACCCATTGAGAAGGAAAAGAGTCCCTACAGGACGGTGACCATAGCAACGTACCAGCAACGGTCAGGTTACTTTCAGAATGTTACTGGTTTCACGTAACCCAGTACTACCTGTAACATGGTTGGGTGGTCGGCGGATAAATCGGCTCCCCCACCAGGCTCGCCTGGCGCGGAGGATGGCTGGACACCCTGCAGGATGAAAAACAAGATGTGTCAAAGGGCGGACGAACCCTCTTGTAGGGTCACTGGCCATCTGGCAAACACGTGTCATGAAACGCAGAAAGGGCATCCCTTGCATCAAAGCTTCATCTGGCCATTTACTGCAACAGAACTCTTCCCCCCCACCCCCCCAAAATCCAGGAGGAGGGGATGTTGAGAGAGTGGGTTTGGACCTGTGCAACTACCTACTTACCTAAACTCCATTCATACACACACTGTTCCTTCCTGAAGAGTGGGGTATCCTCATCAAACTTTACAAACTGACTGAAAGGAACCATCATCTTATGGGACGGATGGCCAGAAGAAGATGACCAGCAAGGGGCTTAGTGGTCAGAGGACCCAGCAAGCTGGCTGCTTGCTGTCGGAGGATCTACACGGGCTGGAGACTGGCTCTTGGGAACCAGGTTTCAAAGCCAGGATTCAAGGGGGCACTGAGGGAAAGAAGGGCTCCCAAAGGGCCTCGGACGCTGAAGCCTTCCTGATAGTGTTGGAGCTTTGGACCTGGAGCTTAGGTGGATCAAACAGGAGTCTGTGTGGCTGCAAAGGCTGGAGGTGAAGCTACAGACACTCAGTGACTCCTGGCAATGCTCATGGTGACTTTTTGTTTGCCTAATGGCAGTCAAAAGTTGAAGTATATTATGTGTTACATTTTTAATGTATTATTGTATGAAAATAAAAGGAACCTGCTTGCAGGGCACGAGTACGCACAGGATAACCTGATGTTTGCGGCGTCTGTCGAACCGAACAACCCTGCTATCTTCACGAAGCTCGAATGGGTTCTGCGCCAGAGGCATCTGAGCCGCTGCACTGTGAGTATGAGTGTGCCACCTTCCCTTAGTGTTCCTCTTTGTGTCTGAACCTGATCGCCCCCTGCAGACAGTCATGCAGCAGGGAACAGGTCCTTTTGGCTCCACTTGTCCATGCTGACCTGGTCGGCATTCTGGTCTAATCCCATTTACCGGCATTTGGCCCATTTCTTTCTAAACCCTTCCTATCTACTTAAATATCCTTTGAACTTTTTTTTTAAACCTGAAGTGCCTGAGGGGGAGCTTTGTAGAGGCCATAGATAAGGTAAATAGTTGGACTTTCTTTATATTATATATTATATTATTTATATTTATATTATATTTATTATATATATATATAATTTTATATATTATATATAATATATTTTATATTATATTATTATATAAATATATATTTATATTATATATTATTATATAAATATATATTTATATATAATATATTATATATATGTGTGTGTGTGTGTGTATATATATATTATATATATTATATTTTTTTTAAATATATATATATATTTAATATATATATATTATATATATTTTTTAAAATATATATATATATATATTTAATATATATAATATATATATATTTTTTTTTAATATATATATATATAGCCTGCAGCTGACGTGGACATTTACCCCCTCCATAAATCTTCGTCCGCGAAGCCAAGCCAAAGAAAAGACATATGACAATAAACGTGAACTACTATCCTCCCAGTGGTGCCCCGGCTGTTACAATAACAGCAGGTTTTAAAGATTCCAGTCATGATGAAGAGAGGATTTTCAACCAATTTCCATTTAAAAAAAAAATGTTTATTGGAACACAACTCAACCACGTGTAGTTTTACTACAAGAACACTGATTAAAAACATAAGTCACTAATACATAATAAATTGACCAATGTAAATTCAAGTTTATCCTCAGACCAGAGGAAACAGTGTTTCTCTGGACCATGGTGCATACAAGCACACAGCACACAATAATCACCTTTATACATAAATATTATACAAAAGTAATATGTATAAATATTTTGAAATAATTTTTCTCCAAATACACCAAATAAGAATTGGGTTGATGCCATTCAGGGACTCCACAATTAGCCTGGTGCTTAGCAGTCCTTGGTACCCATCTTGAAGGTCATTGGGCAGGTTCACAGCCCACACTTTTACCATTAAAACTACAAACTAGAGCCTGCACTTTCTCCTAGTTGCCTAGTTTCTTGTACATGTCTTAAATGTGCAGATATTTGGCATGGAAGAGCAAAGCGAACTTGCTAGGAGAGGATTTGTGCATCACACTCCCCAATTATACTTTATCTTATCTTCTGCATGTCTCATGTCATCGACGTGTTTTCTCTTACAGACATCTTTATTTTAAGACGAGCTGTTATTATCTTCAGCGGGTACCTTCTCAAGGCCTGAGTTCTGCAAGGCAGCAATTCCATTACAATTTGCTTTTAACTCTTCCATTGCATTCCGTCCTTTAGGATTGTTATGCCACCATAGCTGATTAACCACAGCTCCCGCAGTGTACCGCAGGCGGCCACTCGGTATTCCTGATATCGAAAGCTCAACCAGCTTAACTCGGCACTTGTGCCGTGGGAGGCTTCAAGGATAATCTATTCACAATTCCCATTCGTCGTTGGGTATATTTAAGGCAGAGATTGACAGGTATTTGATGAGCCAGGGTATCATGGGTTATGGGGAGAAGGTCAGGCAGAGGGACTGAGTGGGAAAATGGATCAGCTCATGATTAAATGGTGGGGCAGACTTGATGGGCTGAATGGCCTATTTCTGCTCCTAAGTCTTATGGTCTTATCTCCTCAAAATGGAAGTCTAAGTTTATTTATTTGTCATCCGATTGTTCCAGTACAACAGTGTTCTCTGGTCCACGATGCAAAAACAGTGCAAACACACAGACAAACAATGTAGATAAACAGAACCTATATAGTAAAAATAGATATTATCAATAAGTAGTAGGGAGTTTTAGCAGTTCAGCTGCCTCATTGCCTGTGGGAAAAAGCTTTTCCTCAGCCTGGTGGTTCTGGCTCTGATATTCTTATCTCTTCCCTGATGAGAGTAGCTGTGTGCGGGGTGGAAGGGGTCCTCACTGATTTTTGCGAGCCCACTTTTAATGACAGTTCCAGTGAATTACATCAGTGATGATGGGAGAGGGGTGGTGGGATAGTGGAGACCCCAGTGATCCCCTCTGCCGCTTTTATGGTCCTGTGGATTGACCTTTCATCTATTTCTCTATAGCCACTGTACCACCCATTGATAGAATGGTGGCCGGTAGCCTTTCCCACTTCAGCCTTCTGGGCCTTCCTGACAAGTGAGGAGACGTGTGTCCAGGATCAATTATTTTTTAAGTGGACTCCGTGGAACTGGTGCTCTCCACTACTGACCTATTAATGTGTAGTGGCAGCTGGTCAACCCTGGTCCGTCTGAAGTCCACAATCATCTCCTTTACGTTGTTATTCTTGCATCATATCACGAGATTTTCCACCATTCCAGAAGATTGGAGCCTTGCCTTGGATCAGTAATTTGATATAGTTGCCATAACAGAATGATTATGAACATTCTGATTACAAATGCACGCCACAGCTTTGCATCCGTGTTTAATGCAAATCTGAGATACTGCTTTTCTTTTCCAGAAAAATATCTATTCCCGTTGCTTAAATTGCCAAAATCTAAACAAATGAGCACTGAACATTCCTGTATAAGGACCCAAAAGGAGGTACCTTGCTCCTCGGCAAGAATTTCTGCCGCTTGTTCAGGATTATTTGGGCAGTGTGCCCTTACCTTCATTTCAACCATAGAACACGACAGCACAGAAACAGGCTTTTCGACCCATCTGGTCTTTTCCAAGTTATTATTTTGCCCAACCCCATTGACCTACAACTGGACCATAATCCCTCCATACCCCTCCAATCCATGTACCTGACCAAAATGCTCTTAAAAGTCAAAATCCTGGGCCCACATTCATGACTTCAGCTGGCAGCTTGTTCCCCACTCTGCATGGTTCCCCCTAAATGTCTCATCTTTCACTCTTAATCCATGTCCTCTAGTTCTTGTCTCGCCTAACTTCACTGTAACATCCCAACTCCAATAGTCGGTCCAATGCTCCAACAGCTCTCTCTACAACCCTATCTATCTGTGATGCCACTTCCAAGGAATTGTGTGTCTGTATTCCTAGATTCTTCTGTTCTCTGCACTCCTCAATGCCCTACTGTTTATAGTATATGTCTTCTATTACACCACCATCTCCAAGTTTTGTCATCTTCAGACCTGGAACCTGTTCGAGGCAGGCCAAGTCTGCATCGTCACCCTAATCTTTCCATTTCTGGACAAGATGGGTTCTGCTCCCCTTCTAAAGCAGTGCCTCTTGTTTATTTGCAGTGCCCATCGACGATCGGAGAGGAGAAAGAATACAACCCTTTCTTGCGGACTCATTCGAGCAACTTGCACGGTGCCCTCGGTATCGAGCAGGAACCCAGTGAGGACCTGACCCTTTTCAGATCCCGGGTCCTGGAGGAGGTCCGGAAGCGGAAAGATATTTTTAATTGTAGATAGCATTCCAACACCAAGTTCTGCAGAAGCAGGGCCTCTTTCTCCACCCCCCCCCCCCACATGACCTTTCATCTTGCCCTGTTCCCACCTGCCATTGTTATTTTCCATGCTGCTGCCCTCCCTTCTTCATAGGAAATGTTTTACAACATTACAATCAATGATCAAAGGGGGAAGCTTGAGGGAAGAACATTCCAGAAAGTCGCATGAAACTTGGAAGCTTTCTATCTGCACAATTTTGGCCTTGGATTTGTCAGAATAAGGAACTTAGTAAACATATCAATCCCCCCTCCCCCTCCCAGTGTAAACAGTCTCTCAAATGTGAGAACAGTAATTACTAAATGTGAGTGTTTTAAATTGCACCTGGACAGATGTACAGTTGCGGCTTGGAATTTTTTCCTCAAAAACTTCTCTTTATAGATTCTCTATTTATAGAGACCAAAACTGAACACAATATCCCAAGTATGGTCTAACCAGTTTTATAGAGCTACAGTGTTACCAAGGGACTCTTGAACTCAATCACCTCAGATGAAGCCCAGCATGTCATAGGCCTTCTTAACTCCTCAAAAACTTCTCTTTGTAGATTCTCTATTTATAGATTACCAAAACCAAACATTTGGCCTGAATTCAGGGGAATTGTTCAAAATATATTGTACGTGAAGTTATAACCACTAGAAGGGCCAATACTGGAAGAGGTTTGACAGTGTTCGTTGAATTGTCTTTTTCTTTAAATCCGAGGGACAAATGTGAATCCAGCAAAAGGCAGAGTACTTGCACGAAGAGATGGTTGTAACATCGGTTTTCTTCTTGTGGCAGTAGATGTTTGCACTGAATTGGTTTTGAAGGTGGCAGCTTTACAGTGTGTCTCCTGTGCGGTCAGTGTGTGATACGGGGGAGCTTCACTTGTGTCCAAATTCGTACTGAAACTGAATGGTTGATGATACAGTGTAAATGGAGATCCATCTTTAATTTTACCTTCTCAGTGAGGGTTTAGGATTCACACTTGGTACCTAGAGAAGAGCCCCATTATTATTGGGTGTTTTTAAGGCTGAGATAGATGGGTTTGGAGTCTGTGGAATTTGTTGTCACGCTGGCTGTGAAAGCAAGATCGTTGGGTATATTTAAGGCAGAGACTGACAGGTATTTGATGAGCCAGGGCATCATGGGTTATGGGGAGAAGGTTGGGCAGAGGGACTGAGTGGGAAAATGGATCAGCTCATGATTAAATGGTGGGGCAGACTTGATGGGCTGAATGGCCTATTTCTGCTATTTCTTATGGTCTTAAAATCTGTTGTTAATAGTGACTCCTCATCAACATCTTGTACTCTTTGGGACTATTCTTCTCATTTGTTTCAGAATATGTAATAGCTGGAATCATTCTCCAAGGCAGGAGGAAATTGTTCTCAGAACCTAAGACTTTAAAACATTAATCTTGTGTCTCGAGATGATTCAAAACCACAAGCTCATGTCCACAATATTTGAGCAGATGAACTGCAGTCACAAGAGACTACAGATGCTGGAATCTGGGGCAAAGAAACAAAGAGCTGGAGGAAGTTAAACACACTGGGGTCAAGTGCAATATGCAAACGTGCTGGAGGAGCTCAGCAGGTCCTGCAGTGTCCACAGGAAGGAAAGGGTCACTAATGTTTTGAAGGACCCAGACCCATGGTTACCCTTTTATTCCTATAGATGCCGTGTGGCTGGCTGAGTTTCTCCAGCACGTTTATATTCTAAGCTGCTAGAGGATGTCAGCAGGTTGAGAAGCCGCGATGGAGGCAGAGGAATGGAACATCAGAGCTCAGTACAAGCCCTTTGGCCCACGATGTTGAACCAACCTTTGAAAATCTACTCCATAACAGTCTAACCCTTCCCTACTTCGCGCCCACAACCCTCTTTTTCTTACATCCACGTGCCAATGTTGGAGACTTTTGAATGTCCCTATTTACCACCCTCGCCAATGCATTCCAGACACCCACCACTCTGTGGTTTTTTTAAAAAAAGACTTGCCTCTGACATGTCCCTTAAATTTTCCTCCACTCATCTTTAAATAGATGCCCTCCGGTATTTGCTATTGTTGCTCCAGAAATAAGGCACTGGCCGTCTACCCTATATCTGTCTCTCATAATCTTGTAGACCTCTTGTCATCTCTCATCCTTCATTCCAAAGAGAAAGTTCCAGTTCTGCTAGTCTTGGCTTTAAGACCTATTCTCCAATCCAGACAGCATCCTGGTAAATCCCCTCTGCTCCCTCTCCATTTTCCACGTCCTTTCACATAATGAGGTGACCAAAACTGAACACAATATCCCAAGTATGGTCTAACCAGTTTTATAGAGCTACAGTGTTACCAAGGGACTCTTGAACTCAATCACCTCAAATGAAGCCCAGCATGTCATAGGCCTTCTTAACTCCCCTATCAACCTGCACAGCAACTTTGATAGATCTGTGGATTTGGACCCCAAGGTCCCTCTGTTCTTTCACAAGGTTGCAACTGAATCAGGATTTGGCAACCGTTCCACTCAAAGGGTGAAAACAAAAGTTGTAATTGGGATCTAAATAAATGCAGGCTCAAAATAGCTCAGGAGCTTTGTAGTTAATCAAATGGTGCAGCAGAAGCGAGACCTCACGTGGAGGATTGTGGGTAGTTTTGGGCTCCTCGTTTCAGAAAGGATGTGCTGACGTTGGAGAGGGCTCAGAGGAGGTTCACCAGGATGATTCCTGGAATGAAAGGGTTATCACATGAAGAGCGTTTGACACCTCTTGGCCTGGACTCGTTGGAATTTAGGAGAATAAGCGGGGATCTCATTGAAACATTTTGAATGTTGAAAGGCGTGGACAGAATAGATGTGGAGAGGTTGTTTCCCATGATGGGAGAGTCTAGGACAAGAGGGCACAACTTCACGATTGAAGGGCGTCCACTTGGATGTGGGGAAATTTCTTTAGCCAGCGGCTGGCAGATCTGTGGAATTTGTTGCCACAGGCATTTGTGGAGGCTGGGTCATTGGGTGTATTTAAGGTAGAGATAGGTTCTTGATCAACCAGGGCATCAAAGATTGAGGCCAGGGAATGGGCCAGATTCGATTGGTTGAATAGCCTTTTTTTGCTCTAGTATTTTGTGGTAAAATGTTCATCAGGAATAGGTCTTCAACTTGAAACACAAAACTCTTGTTTCACTCTTCATCCATTCTGACTGTCTCCAGCACATTTTATCTTTACTTCATATTTGCACCATCGACTATTTCTTTAGTTATATTTTTGTGACATGATTTAGTTAAATAATTTTGGTAACTTTTTTTGCTGCTAATTTGAGCACAGCATTAACCAGACGATCCTTTTAAAGTACGTCAGTTGAAGCAAAAGGTATTGGGAACACCTCCCCCGACTCTTTAAATAAATATTATTTATTTACTGCAAGGTAGAAGCCGATTCTGGCCATTTTAACCTGTGCCGCCCAAATTCTCCCGTACTTTTTGGAGGATTGGAGAAAACTGGAGCACCCGAAGGAAACACACGCAGGTCACAGGCGGAACAGACAAACTCCTTGCAGAGAGCTCCAGATTCAAACCTGGGGCGATGGTACAGTAATAGCATTGTGCTAGCTGCTACACTAACCATGCCGCCCCAGTAGGATCATTGAGTTATCAAGGGGAGGGTGAATTGGACCATATCCTTGATGGATTTTTTTAATAATAAAAGATTTTAATGGTACATTTTTGGTGAAATGAACAGCCAGCTCCGCTGATTTACTGCAAAGAAAGTGAAAAGAGCTGCTCATATTTCCAGATTGCTTTTGTTGAGCAAGGAATTTTGCAAAGCATTTAACTACCTAATGAAGCACTTTTGGAGAGCAGTTTGTTGTTACTGCAGTGATCCTCCTGCTAACAGCTGGATGAGAAGAGGTTGGGCCAGCGGGACTGTTTCTGTGCAGTAGGGTGGAAGGCTGACTGGTTTCAGAGAGAGCCGGAAGCTCTCGTGGTGAAGTAGCAAAATTACCTTTCCTCCTCCTATGTAATATAATTAATGTGTGTGAAACCATGATTCATTCACAGAGCAGTTGTTACCCCCATGGGTTTAATAAACAGGAGTGATAATGATTATGTGTGTATTGTCCTATACAGTGTACAGAGGCAACAAAATTCTTCCTTGCTGCAGCTGGCCAGTACATAGAATACATCAGGTACAAGAGTTCAAATTACCCCAGAGATGCTGGAGGAACTCAGCAGGTCTCGCAGCATCCATGGGAGGTAAAGTTATATAAACGACGTTTCAGCCAGAGCCCTTCTTCAAGGTGTGAGTAAAAAGCAGGCAGGTGCCTGAATTAAAAGGCTGGGAAAGGAGGGCAGGGGGGAAGAGTGCAGACCAGACAAAAGGCGATATTTGGAGGGTAGGAAAGGTGAGAATTGATTGCAGTTTGGGGGAGATGAGGATGGTTGTGGCTCCGTGAATGCAGAGTTAGAATAGAGACGAAGGGAAAGGGAAACATGAATATTCATCAACAACTGTAAGCGTTGATAAGGATACAGGAAGTTGTAGGCAAAGGTCCCTTGAAATCAATACTAATCTGTTCCATAAGTTTTGTTGCCTTGATAAGAGTTCCCCCTGATGGGTGGTAGAACTGAGGCTTTAGTTCAGCACAGACCCTACAAGTCTTCTTGGCATCTTCTGTAGAAAAAGGGAGACTCTTTGCTCTAACAAAATGCAGCAGCTGAGTTTTTCCTGGATGACAAAGTCCGTTGTGAACACTTGATGGAGGCAGCGAGTGTGGAGGAAGTAAAGGCTGAACAAATGTACGCCGACTAAATGTGTCAGGGACCACATTCTCTTTTCCCAGGGCGGTACTTTATTGTGTAACTAAATGCTGCAAGCTCCAGCCTCCATTCTTGAATCTTTGCATTTATCTTTGTACGCTTTTCATTGTCAATCATAAAGGGCACTGACCTCTGATCAGTAACCAAGCTAAAGTGGCAACGTGCCAGGTAGTGGCTCCATTTGCGCACAATAATGGCAGTCGCTTCGTTCTCTACAATGTGGTGGTGCAATTTGTCATGATAATGAATATGTATGAGATGTACCGGAAGTCACGTGGTATGAGAGAGAGATAAGAGCACAAGCAGGAGAACAAAGGAAACGGGAAAATAAAGACACTGAGAAGCTTACCTGATAAAACTAGTGTTTGATGTTTTATTAACTTCACATTTCGGGCCACAAATGTGACATTGGCGATGAGGATGGGATAAGCTTGAAGAAAATTAAAGACTAAAGAAGATTACAGAGGATTAAAGAGAACTTCAAGGTGATAAGAATTTTCTCTTTGACTCAATACTTTTGGGGCTGGAATATTTCCTCATGGCTGGTACAGACGGTGACTTTCTAACACATAGTGGAATTGCTCATTTTGACCCAACAGGTGATGCAGCACTGTAAGTGTGAAATGGAAGGCATGGCTAGAAGAATTTGAATCCTATGCCAACAGTCGTGGCCTATTTCTAGATACCGGTACGGTTGAACAAAAAGCGCAGAGGAGGGCGTTACTTCTTTTCACTGTTGGTCCCGCAGTTCGGGAAACATTTAAGACACTTTTGAATACTGGAAGAAAGGATGAGTACCAGAAAGTGGTAGATGCATTAAATGCACACTATGTAGTGACGCCGAATGCTACATTTCAACGCCATTTGTTTCGGAGAATGAGACAAGAAGATGGCCAGACAATTGCTCAATACGTGACGAGACTACGCCAGCTAGCTGTTGGATGCAATTACATGCCAGCTGATTTGGACAACCAATTATTGGATCAAGTCATACAGCACTGCAGATCAGATAAATTCAGAAGACGTCTACTGGAAAGAGGGAGTGAGTTGGAACTCACCGATGCTTTAGCCATTGCTGCTGCATTAGAGGCTGTTGAAGGGCAATTTCATACCATGACCCTGAAAGACAACTCAAGCCAGCAAATTAAGAGGCTCTCACATCGCCATAACCAGCCAAGATATACGTCGACACAGGACGTGGAGTGTTATCGATGTGGAAACCGAGGTCACTTTGGAAAAGCCCCATATTGCCCGGCCAAAGGCAAAGTTTGCAGAAAGTGTGGAGGTAAGGACCACTTTGCAAAGAAGTGCAAAAGCAAGTCCAATGCAGACCAGAAGAAGAATACAATTTCCAAAGGCAAAGCCTGGGGGAAAGGAAAGTATCCTGGAAAGAAAGACACCATTCGCCAGATAGACGGTGACGATGATGATACCCAGGAGGGACAGAGCTGTTACCAACTTACGTTGAATGATGTACATCATGAGAAGGTCCCAGTGATCATTGGTGGAGTGACAGTGCAGGCCATTGTAGACTCAGGCAGTGACAGTAATGTGATTGATCGACATTTATGGGAGAAGTTGAAAAGGAAAAAGATCATCTGTACCTCAAAGAAGTGTTCCAAGAAACTGTATCCATACACAGCAACCAAGCCATTGCAGACCATTGGATGTTTTACTGCAACTGTTGAAGCTGGAGATAAGTACACCGAAGCAGTTTATGGTCATAGAAGAGAGGGGAGAACCATTGCTGAGTAGAAGCACAGCGCAAGACCTGGCAATACTTCATATTGGAGCTTGTGTCAATTCAATTCAGTAATACGAGGATATGAAGCAAGAATTCCCCGCAGTCTTCCAAGGAGTAGGAAAGCTGAAAGGTCGACAATTGAAGCTAGCGGTAGATGAAACGGTCAAACCCAAGGCACAACCAATGCGCCGAACTCCGTTTGGACTTCGTGGGAAAGTCGAAGCCAAAATTAAAGAATTGATGAACAAGACATTATTTAACCGGTGGAACATTTGACACAATGGGTCAGTCCCATAGTGATTGTGCCCAAACCAAAGGGTGACATAAGACTATGTGTTGACATGAGAATGGCCAATGAAGCTATAATTAGAGAACGACACCCTATACCAACAGTGGAGGAAATACTTCAAGAACTAACTACCAGCAAGGTATTCTCAAAAATTGATCTGAAATGGGGCTATCATCAATTAGAGCTGGATCCAGGTTCCCGAGATGTAACAACATTTGTGACTCACTGTGGATTGTATCGTTACAAGAGACTATCATTTGGAATTAATGCAGCTTCGGAGATCTACCAGTATGAAATCCATCGAGTGATTCAAGGCATTCCTGGAGTTGCCAACATTTCTGACGACATCATAGTCCATGCACCGACGAAGGAAGAGCATGACAAACGGTTGAGGCGTTTACTATCTAGATTACAGGAGGTAGGCCTTACCGTGAATGGAAACAAGTGCCAGTTCGGTGTGTCAGAAATGGACTTCATGGGACACAGACTTACACGGGAAGGACTAAACCCTGCAGAGGCCAAGGTGAAAGCTACTGAAGAGGCACGTGCACCTCAGAACGCAACAGAGGTGAGGAGTTTCCTGGGATTGGTTAATTTTTGTGCAAAGTTCATTCCTAATTTCGCTACAGTGGCAGAACCACTAAGGAAACTAACCAGGAAAGGTGTACCATTTCATTTTGGATCTGAGCAGAAGAAAGCGTTCACAGCGCTGAAGCAAAGCCTGACAGATGCAAAAACTCTTGGATATTACGATCCGGCGGCATCAACCAAAGTCATAGCGGATGCCAGCCCGGTTGGTTTAGGAGCCGTTTTGGTCCAGATGCATGATGGAGGACCAAGAATCATTGCCTATGCCAGCAGATCGTTATCAGATGTGGAAAGAAGATACTCTCAGACAGAGAAAGAAGCACTCGGACTTGTATGGGCCTGTGAGAGGTTCCATGCATATTTATACGGCATTGAATTTGAACTCATCACAGATCATAAGCCATTAGAGGTGATCTATGCACCTAGATCCAAACCATGTGCCAGAATAGAGAGATGGGTACTCAGACTACAACCCTCCAAATATAAAGTAATCCACATTGCAGGGAAAGCAAACATTGCTGATCCGCTGTCCAGATTGGTGAAGGATGGAGGTCCACAATCCAAGTCAGAATTGGGAACAGAAACAGAGTGCTTTGTACGCTTCGTAGCTATTCAGGCGACACCGAAAGCTGTGACTACGAAGGAAGTCGAGAGAGAATCCGAACGTGATCCAGAACTCATGGAAGTAAGAGAATGCATACAGAGTGGACAATGGGACAAGTGTACTCACAAGGCTTACATTCCCATTAGAGATGAACTTTGTTGCATTGGACAGTGTGTACTAAGAGGTTGCAGATTGGTGATACTGCAAAGATTGAGACCGAAGATCGTATCCTTAGCGCATGAAGGACACCTAGGTATTGTTGGTACCAAGCAAAACCTCAGGACCAAGGTATGGTGGCCAGGTTGTGATAAAGACGCAGAGAAATTTGTTAAAACTTGTCACGGATGTCAAATCACAAGAAGGAGTAATCTGCCAGAACCGATCCGGAGTACGCAACTCCCGACAGGACCATGGATCGACGTAGCTGTTGATTTTCTTGGACCTTTACCGACGGGTGAATCAATTATGGTAGTAATAGATTACTACAGCAGATACTATGAGTACGTGGTGTTGAAGTCCACAACCACTGAAAAAGCAATACAAGCGTTAGCAGAGATATTCGCAAGATATGGATTACCTGTTACATTATACTCTGACAATGGTCCACAATTCATTTCAGAGACATTTGCGGAATACATGAGGACCACAGGTATCCACCATCATAAAGTAACTCCGAAATGGCCGCAAGCCAACAGAGAAGTAGAGAGACAAAATCAGTCCATTGAAAAACGATTGAGGATTGCACACGCAGAAGGACAAAATTGGCGAGAAACATTGCTATCTTATGTGGCTGTCTATCGAGCAATGCCTCATGCAACCACTGGAAAAAGTCCTGCAGAAGCATTTTTTGGGAGAAAAATCCGCACAAAAATGCCAGAAATGAAGGAAATCCGAGATGACCAGGATATGAGGGACCACGATGCTGAAAAGAAAGGTGCAGCAAAGCTGTACACAGATTCGAAACGTGGAGCCAAGTACTCAGACATCATGCCAGGAGATAATATTCTAGTGAGGCATGAAACTGGTGGTAAGCTAGACACACCTTATTACCATCAACCCTATACTGTCGTATCCAGAAGTGGCAGTATGGTGACAGTCAAGTCTCCGACTGGAGTCCTGTATAAGAGAAATGTATCAGGTGTAAAAAGGTACCAGTCCAGAGATACATCGAGCGAAGAGGTTGAAAGGCCAATACGAGATGCTGAAACTGAGAGACCTGATGATGTTCCAGAGGCAGTTACCAGCACTCCTGATGAAGTGACTAGAGCGCCAGAAACACGCGAAGCCGTGGCGAGCAGTATTTCCGACGCTGAGAGTGAACAACCGAGAAGCGACAACAATATCGCAGGCAGGCCAAAACGAAACCGGAAAGCGCCCAAACGATACGAAGACTTTGTGCCATAGTTTTAATAAGAACTTTGGGACAGTATTTAATCTTATATCATAAAGTGCAAGTATGAGTGCTGTAGGAAGTAAATTTTATGTAGTTGAGTTATAGTATTACCATTAGTTACGATGTTTGTAGGTTTCCGAGGGATATTGGTAAGTGAAGGTAAAGTTTATTTCTGATTAAAGGAGGGATGTCATGATAATGAATATGTATGAGATGTACCGGAAGTCACGTGGTATGAGAGAGAGATAAGAGCACAAGCAGGAGAACAAAGGAAACTGGAAAATAAAGACACTGAGAAGTTTACCTGATAAAATTAGTGTTTGATGTTTTATTAACTTCACATTTTGGGCCACAAATGTGACACAATTCACTTCCTTATAGCGTCTTTGACATGAATGCGGCAGGCCGACCTCCTTGGTTAAGGACAGCAGAAATAGCCCCATTAGATGCATCACGCTCTACCTCAAAGGGTAAGTTTTTATCCACCAAGTGCAGGGTGGCTTCCTCTAACTCTCTTTAGTAAGTTAAGTGTTCAGGGCCTTCCATTGGAAACTTCTCTGTATTTGCCGTTGTTAGAAAACCCAGGAATCCATTTGGCATATCAAACAAACATCCCGAGGGCCCTTTTTAAGGATCTCAAGTTTTCAGTTGGAGGAGGCTCTTATAGTGGGAGAAGTCTCTCTGGATCTGGCTTAATGATCCCTTTCCCCACACAGTATCCAAGGACATTGGTGGAATTCACAGACTTTGAATCATTAAAGTGTTAGGAACCTCTCACTGATGGTCTCATTTTGATCATCTCCCTCTTGTGTATGTCCAGCAATAGTAATGTTATCACAGTAAGGGAAGGTACCTTGCAGTTTTTCTTCTCTAACTATCTTGTCCTTAGCTTGCTAGAAGACAGCATTCGTGACTCCAAATGGAATCCTACAAAATTGGTATAAACGTCCATTGGCTTCAAAAGCCGTATACTTCTTATCTGACTCCTTCAATGACAGCATTTTTCAGGTCAAAGGCAGAGAGAGAACACTATATTTTGCAAGTTCATTCACCATTTCTCTTCTTGGCAAGGGGTAAGCATCCAATTGCCTATATTGATCGATTATGAATAACCCACACATTTACTTTTTGTGTCAGTGGGTAGGATCCTTCACAACTACCACTTGGGCTCGCCCTGGTGATATGCACGTCTCAATTATGCCTTCTGAAATTGGCAAATTTCCTCTGCATTGCTAAAGCGTCTTGGTTTGCAGCTTAGTGATGTTTGGAAAGAGGGACGGCTCTTCTGTTTTTTGCTGCTGTCAGCACCATTCCCAGTTGGCTCAGACAGAGGTCCTCTGTATTCAAACTTCACACTCCAATGCTGACGGTGGAAATCCTCACCAAGTATTAGAACATGGATCCTTCACTCCACCAACTCGTGTGGCAGCATAAGGCAGGGTATTAAGACTGATTTAGGTCAACGACAACTTATCCTTGGGCACTAGTTTTCTGAGCCATAGCGTAATGTCTTTACTGGATGGGTGAACCTTTAGTTTGAGTTCCCGCATGACTTTCTACCGGCACCACCTA
The DNA here is from genome assembly GCF_036971445.1 of Narcine bancroftii. Classification (NCBI taxonomy): domain Eukaryota; kingdom Metazoa; phylum Chordata; class Chondrichthyes; order Torpediniformes; family Narcinidae; genus Narcine; species Narcine bancroftii. Next base: position 14,163 of record NW_027212119.1, on the reverse strand, counting down.
CGGCTCCTAGAACGCTTCCACCAGCGTTGTCTCCGCTCCATCCTCAACATCCATTGGAGCGCTCACACCCCTAACGTCGAGGTACTCGAGATGGCAGAGGTCGACAGCATCGAGTCCACGCTGCTGAAGATCCAGCTGCGCTGGATGGGTCACGTCTCCAGAATGGAGGACCATCGCCTTCCCAAGATCGTATTATATGGCGAGCTCTCCACTGGCCACCGTGACAGAGGTGCACCAAAGAAAAGGTACAAGGACTGCCTAAAGAAATCTCTTGGTGCCTGCCACATTGACCACCGCCAGTGGGCTGATAACGCCTCAAACCGTGCATCTTGGCGCCTCACAGTTTGGCGGGCAGCAGCCTCCTTTGAAGAAGACCGCAGAGCCCACCTCACTGACAAAAGGCAAAGGAGGAAAAACCCAACACCCAACCCCAACCCACCAATTTTCCCTTGCAACCGCTGCAATCGTGTCTGCCTGTCCCGCATCGGACTGGTCAGCCACAAACGAGCCTGCAGCTGACGTGGACTTTTTACCCCCTCCATAAATCTTCGTCCGCGAAGCCAAGCCAAAGAACTATCAGCACTGCACGAATCCAACCGAGCACTTAACCTTTTACCATTCACAAAGGTTGCGGCTTGAGCGAGTCCTTGTGGCCCATTAGTAAGTGTAACCAATACCTGAGAATTGACCATTGTTGCCACTGAGCTTGGTGAGGGCATAATGTCCCTTCTCCCTTCATTATAACAAGTAGCCTTGCGTGGTGGACGGTTATCCCGTAAATGGTAAGAGAAACCACAGAAGAAACATTTCCGTCTTGTATTATAAGTGGCAGCCACAGCCGTCTCTCAAGAGCAAACGGAAGGTTATCAGGCAGCCCTGCTAAAGAATCCTTCTCACATACCTGCAGTACCTGTAGCGGTTCAGGGTTCACTACTGCAGCTCTATGGGCTGGCGGGGTAGAGTTCGCATCATTATTGGGTTGAGCAATGTCTAATGAGTAGCTTGGTTATAAGCAGTCTGTAAGTAGTGTTTTGTTTTCTAAGAGACTCTGCCATATTGCAGGTGAAGCAATACCAGCGATAAACTCGTCAAGCATTGCTTTGTTTCCACCCTGCTCCGCACTACGATCTCGAAAATTATTAACTTTTCCAAAACCCTGAAGAAATCATATACTAATTCTCCTGGCTTCTGCTGCATTGTGGCTATCCCCCAGAGTCGAAGATAATGGCCTTCGTTCCATTGATCCACAGAGCGAAGACACCTGTGCGTGTACTTATTTAAATGTTGCATTCCAAGAACACACGATGCTTCATAAATGAATCAACTAATTCCATTGGCCTGAAAACCATGACAATTGGAGCTGATGGATTTGCTGCAGCCTTCGTCCGCCTTCACACCCATTGAGTTCAGAGTAATTTTGTCCACCTGCTCCACTGTTGAGGACTTGGTTGAATTGTTCTTTGTCAAGGACCTCCCCCTCAACCTTACTGCCATGGGTAGCCCTCCCAGGAGCGTAGCTCCAGATGGCATCGCTCTTGGGATCACAGGACCACACAAGCTTCTCCACCATGACAAGGTGACAATCCATGGAGAAGTCCTGGATTGTCTATGACTGCTGCCTGGTAGCCTGTAAATGTCTGGCAAAAACCTCATTGGCAGTCTTCACATATAAACTGACCAACTTGGAGATAGCTGAGTCAAGATGTTCACATGTATTTGAAAGAGTTGCAACTCCACAGCCTAAAAATGTTCTGTGATTGTTTGGTATCTTGTCCCCATAGTCGTCAACGTAGTTCATGAAAATTGTATGCCAGTGGCGCCACTCAATTTCTAAGTACTTGGGCCTCCACACCATCTCCATGCTTGTCAATTAAGTTGGAATAAGTTGTGAGAATGAAAAAAAAACTTGGTGGCTGCTTTACTCAACTGTACAATTATGGTCTGAAAATGGCAGCAGTTAGAATGTAAAAGAAAGACAGCTGATTGAAGCAAGAGAGGTCAGGTGACCTGAAGACCAGCAGCAGCCTGGATTAACTAAATATGAAATGCAAGCTCATTAACAAATATGGATAACTTTGAAATATTACATTTTACAGGAGGCTGAAGGCAAACACCCAAAGCACGGCACAAACAGCTTTTTCCCCTCCACCATTAGATTTCTGAATGGACCAAACCTACAGGAATGGCCAAGCTTGCAAAATGTAAGAGCCACGTACTTAAGATATTTGAGAGCCGCAAGATATGAAAAAAGTTAGATTATAGCATTTGCATTATGTGGGTTTGGAGAAGAAAGACATTTGCATCAAAGCCTTGAAGTCGAGACTGGTTTATTGCTCTGGCCGTTGCATTTATATGGGCCAAAGGTGCTGATGTCAGCACCCCGTGCCATCGGAGTGCCGGCCTGCGATTGGCCAACTTTCCCGCCACATTTCACCATCTTTTTGCCATGTGGGAGGTCCCCTGTGACGACAGCCGGTGCCACCCCCAGGTCCACGCGTTCGTTGGCTATTTCGTGAGCTGGTCCACGTCTCTGCGCAGGCCGCTACAACATGCATGTTTACTCATGCACATTTTGTTACATGCATTTTTTAATTATTTTTTTCATATGTAATTTTAATTTTTAAAAAATTTAGACATACAGCACGGCATCTGGTCATTTTGGCCCCAAAGTCCATTATGCCAAATTGTTTTGAACTGTGGTAGGAAACCAGAGCCCCCAGGGTCCACGTATGTCGTGTACAAACCCCTTAGAGACAATGCAAGATTCCCGATCCCTGGCACTGTAAAGGCATTGTGCTAACTGCTATGCCAACCAGGCCACTTATTCACAGATATAATTTTTAAACTGCTAATTTGTGTTAGTTTCAATAAACAAAAAGTCCACATTACCTTATACGTGTAATAGTTGAATTTTGTGGACCAAGTTATAGGGTAAAATATAGGGGGTCAACTATTACACGCATAAGTGCCTGTGTCGTTCAGGGCATCGGGAGTGGGCAGGCAGCTGGGGCCTTATGTGGGAATCTGTGGTCGGGAATTGGAAATTCAGATGAGCTGGGGGGGGTGGGGGGTAGACTTTTACGTGGTATCGACTATTGCATGCATATTTAGATTTCTTGTCACTAACACATCTGTTAGTGAGCACTGACTCTCACAATTCCAGTCTTAGCCGATATATTTCCATTGTGTCAAAAGAGCCGCAGTTTGGCCACCCCAACATACTTCGCTTTTTTTTTGCACTAATTATCTAATTCTTAATTATTTTATTTACATAGCTGTAATTTAATAGCAATTCTGCACAATACAGCTGCCCCAAAACCACAAATTTTGTGGCATATTCTTGACAATAAACCAGATTTTGGGAAGTGGAAGGCCTTGGGGACAGCAAGTGGCCTTGGGGACAGCGTGGCCCTAGGGACAGCGTGGCCTTGGGGACAGCAAGTGGCCTTGGGCACAGCAAGTGGCCTTGGGCACAGCAAATGGCCTTGGGAACAGCAAGAGGCCATGGGCACAGCAAGTGGCCCTGGGGACGGCGAGTGGCCCTGGGGACAGCAAGAGGCCATGGGCACAGCAAGTGGCCTTGGTGACAGCAAGTGGCCCTGGGGACAGCAAGAGGCCATGGGCACAGCAAGTGGCCCTGGGGACGGCGAGTGGCCCTGGGGACGGCGAGTGGCCCTGGGGACGGCGAGTGGCCCTGGGGACAGCAAGTGGCCCTGGGGACAGCAAGTGGCCATGGGCACAGCAAGAGGCCCTGGGGACGGCGAGAGGCCCTGGGGACGGCGAGTGGCCCTGGGGACGGCGAGTGGCCCTGGGGACGGCGAGTGGCCCTGGGGACGGCGAGAGGCCCTGGGGACGGCGAGAGGCCCTGGGCACGGCAAGAGGCCTTTTACAACAGTGTTTCCCTTTCTTTCTCTCTGCAATAGATGGGTTTTATTTCCTAACACGTTAGGGAACCGAGAGAGATTGCAGATGGTGGAAAACCTTGCATTTATTGCAGGTACAAAAAGGGTCTGTTGCCATGACGACCGCAGGCATAGCGAGAACACCTGTGCTCGGAGAGGCTGAGGGTTGCCAGGGTGACGGGGCGGGGAGGGGTCCTCGGCGAGGCTGGAAGCCGCCGTCCAGCCGCGTTGGGAAGATAACGGAGGCGGTGAGCGACCGAGGCGGCCAACGAGCATCGCTGCGTTGAATCGCGGTTCCCACCAACGCCATTACCGCGGCCGAAACGCTTTTCTCGAGCCGGGAAAGCTTCAAACCATTGATTGCTTGTCTTGGTTGCCAGGGCAACGGGTGCTCTCCACCGATTGGCTGCCGCCGACGTCCATCAAAGCGGGTCCTTCCCTCGCCGCGCGTTAAGTGGTGAGGAATTCGGTGGGTGGGCTGTTCATCCATGTTTGCGCCAGTGATTGGTCAATTTGACTGTCAGTCAAGGCTTCCTGATTGGTGAAATTAGTAAAGGACTGGTATTGGGGGAAGGGCGGGGAGGGGGAGGGGGAAGAGAGTGGCCATTCAGCCCAGGGTTACTATCCTATTTCCCAATTACACCCTTTTCATCAATTTTCTCTCATTGGCCATCACTCACTTTGCACTATTTCCGATTTATTGCCAGAGTACTCACAGGATATCACATACTACCCCGAGATTCCTTTTTCCCTCGGGCGAGGCAGAATTACTACTTATTGGTAATGCAAAAAATAAATCAAGTGGGTCCTTCGACTGCAACTTCCCAACAGCCCACAGGCAGCCTTCAGCTGCTGAGCCCCTCACTGATCCACTGCTGTCCTCACCTTCCCTGTATGGTCGTCTCCCATGCTTCTCCTCTCACGAGGTGGGGTGAAGGTTCTCCCTATTTCTGGTGCCCTGTGCCGGAGCCTGCCTCCCTTTGGGGTACACTGTCCAGCACAGGCACCGCCATCTCGGGCACAGAGCTCCACGATGCAGATTTGTTTTTAAAATACAGGCTGTTGAAATCTTGCCTGGACCAGCCAGGAGGACCCTGCGGAGCAGCGACCGGGTTCACACCCACAGCTCTGGCAGCAGCACAATTTTTTTTATGCTGACTGACTCCCTCTCCCCACGGATGCTGACTGACCCACTGTGCTCCTCCAGCCGAACCTCTGCCTGAGGCAGAACTGTGGCTTGAAGAAAAAATTTTGCCTCACACACCTTCTCCCTGTCCAATATTAGAAGCCCGGTTCATGTGTATGACTAGCCACATTAAAGAAATAATGTTTATTGTCAAGTTGCTGACTGTACAATATGTGGAGATGTATTACCGCCCACATACACTGACAGGAAGGTTTGTATGAACAACATGTTGTACCTTACAGAATTTTTATTTAAAGTACATCCATTTTGTATTATAAAATGGTACAGCAGAGTATTCAAACACCTAGAAATGTCTTTTCGAGGCCATACTCAATGAGTACAGATGAACCCTGGAAAAGTGAATGTTAAATGAGCTGATTTTATTTGGTCAAATATGAAAGGTATTAAAAGCCAGAGAGAACAGGGGGTGGGGGGATGTGTGTGAGCCAGAGAGAACAGGGGGCGGGGGGATGAGTGTGAGAGAGAGCAAGAAAGAGTGTGTGAGTGAGAGAGGGAGGAGGGTAAAGTGCATTTCATCTGTGGATCCTTTGGCATCATTCTAACCTCATACCACTAGGCAGTACTGAAGGAGTTCTCCACTGTTTGAAGTGCCAGTCTGACACCCACCTGCTCTCGTGGGTGTGAAAGATCCCACAATATTACATTGAAGAAGAGCCTGCTGATGTCTGGGTCAAGCTTGACCCCTCAGCCAACGTCCCCAATTATCTTGTCCTTATTGCTGTTTGCGGGATCTCACTGTCTGTTCATTGATTTCTGCATTAAGTACATTTCCAAAAACCAAATATTTGAGATGATCTGAGGAAGTATAAGTCACTGTGTAAATATAAATCTCTCTTTCTTCTGTTTGTGACCAAGTCCACAACTGGAGACCATTAATACAAGAGAAATGAAACAGAGAATTAACGTGTTTATCCAATCACTAGGTGATTGACCAGGTTAATTCCTGGGATGAGAGGGTTGTCCTGTCAAGAGAAGCAAGGCAGTATCCCTTGGAGTTTGTGACCAAGTCCACAACTGGAGACCATTAATACAAGAGAAATTAAACAGAATTAATGTGTTTATCCAATCACCAGGTGATTGACCAGGTTAATTCCTGGGATGAGAGGGTTGTTCTGTCAAGAGAAGCAAGGCAGTATCCCTTGGAGTTTGTGACCAAGTCCACAACTGGAGACCATTAATACAAGAGAAATGAAACAGAGAATTAACGTGTTTATCCAATCACTAGGTGATTGACCAGGTTAATTCCTGGGATGAGAGGGTTGTCCTGTCAAGAGAAGCAAGGCAGTATCCCTTGGAGTTTGTGACCAAGTCCACAACTGGAGACCATTAATACAAGAGAAATTAAACAGAATTAATGTGTTTATCCAATCACCAGGTGATTGACCAGGTTAATTCCTGGGATGAGAGGGTTGTTCTGTCAAGAGAAGCAAGGCAGTATCCCTTGGAGTTTGTGACCAAGTCCACAACTGGAGACCATTAATACAAGAGAAATGAAACAGAGAATTAGCGTGTTTATCCAATCACTAGCCTCCAAAGGGGACAATATATATTAAAAGAGGCCAGGGAAAGATTGAAGTCTGCATTTATCCTGAAAACCCTCTAACTTTCCGCATATCCTATCTTATCAGAGAGAGAGAGACATCTCTGCTCTTCACCCCAGATCCCCTTGCAATGAAAGCCACACTGTCTGTCTGCTTTTTATACCTGCCTGGAGTTACGAGCCCAGAAGACCCTAAAACCCAGCACCAATAGAAATTTACCAAGACAAATGGTTACTTAAACAAAAGTTGCTTTTAATTTTCTTTAACTTAAAAACTGGATCAAACTTTAACTTATTACTATTAACTGAACCTAACTTAACCCCCTTCTAATTCTAAACACACGTCTATGTAATGTGTTTACGTTCAGCAAAGCTCCTGCATTTTAAATGAGATGTGAAGTGTAAGTATCTTTTTGTGAAGTGACCTACACTAAACCCCCCACAATCTACCTCTTTTAAAAACATATTTATATATAATATAAAATATAATATAACCCGTAACACTGGCAACTGTCCGTGAATTGATTGCGGGCATATTCTGGACCCTTTCAAGTCTATCATCTTTCAATCCCTCATCATTTAAAAAATACACCATTTTTCCACTTTATCAGACCTCACATGTTTCCACATTATATTCTATCTGTCTGTGCCTAACCTGTAGATTTCCTCTAAAACCATTTTGGATCCTCCTCATAGCCCTTTAGTTCTGTACCATGAGTAAAAGTGAATAAAATTACCCCCAATTCAAATCAGATTGTGAACAATGTTCCTACCAACCACATAGTCCTAACCCAAAAATTATTATTTTATTCCCTTATTTTGCTCATACCTTGACCGAAATGTTGGCTATATATATATTTACCTCGTATGGATGCTGCGGGGCCTGCTGAGTTTCTCCAGCAATCTTGTCTATTTACTACAATCACAGCATCTGCGGATTTTTTTGTATTCTCTTTCTTTCTTTTATTCTCTTTCTCTTTTACCTGATAACCAATCACAATCTGCATGGTTTACTAGCCAAAAGGATGCAGCCATTCAAGGTAATCATCTCAGGGACAAAAAAGGATCATGAATACATGTTGTCCTTACCACCAATGGCCAAATCCCGAAAATTCCAAGCTTCGGTGTTCAATTCGTTGCCATGTACACAAGATTTATAAAAAGCCTGAGACAGACAAGAGACTGCAGATGCATTTGGTGACTTGATGAAGGGTTCCAACCCAAAAAGTCAGTCCACAACACAAAGCGTGCAATATTCTGTTCTCTCATTGATTTCTGAATGTGCCAATCTCTTACGGAATTTTTCTCTTCATCGTTATGTTTGTTCACTCAGAATGGATAATGAGTTTATTGTCATATTCATTGTACAATGTACATGTGCACCAAACTCTTACCTGCTGCAGCAGAACTGGTGCTCGTAAAAGTGGTTGAACTGTTAGTGTAGTGGTTAGCGCAACGCTCTTTCAGCGACACAACCAGGGTTCCATTCTGGTGCTGTGTAAAGAATTTGTCCGTTCTCCCTCTGTCTGCTTGGGTTTCATCTCGGTGCTCTGGTTTCATCCCAGCATTCAACAACGATTGGGGTTTGTAGGTTAATTGGGTGTAAATGGGCAGCACGGGCTCATGGGCCAGAAGGGCTGTATGTCTAAAATTGTTATTAAAATTAATAGTAAACAATTGATTTAATGAAGACCATAAATATATAAAATAGACTGATACCAGGGATGGAAGGACTTGCATATGAAGAAAGGTTGGATAGACTAGGCTCGTATTCTCTGGAATTTAGGGGGGGATCTTATAGAAACATATAAAATTCTTAAGGGTTTAGGCAGACTAGATGCAGGAAGGTAGTTTCCAAGGGTGGGAAAAACTAGAACCAGGGGTCACAGTTTAAGGATAAGGGGGAAGTTTGTTAGGACAGAGATGAGGAAAGATTTCTTCTCTCAGAGAGGGGTGGATCTGTGGAATTCTTTGACAGAAGAAGTAGTTGAGGCCGGTTCCTTGTCAATGTTTAAGAGTAGGTTAGATTTGGCCCTTGTGGCTAAGGGGATCAGGGGGTATGGGGAGAAGGCAGGAACCGGATCAGCCATGATCATATTGAATGGCGGGGTAGGCTTGAAGAACCAAATGACCTAGTCCTGCACCTATGTTTCTATAAATATTCACAAAAATTCTAGTACAGAAAATGGTGCAGAATCCTTTTGTGGTGTCGAAGCAGTCCATGATGAGTATTACATGGACCCTGATAGCTGTTGGAAAAAAACTGCCCTTGAGCCTAGAGGTGCCGGTCTTCAGGCTCCTGTACCTTCTGCCCAAAGGGAGCAGAAAGAAGAGGTTGTGACCAGGGTGATGGGACACACACACACACACACACACACACACACACACTTGAAGTCAAAGACTGATTCATTGCACTGGCAGCTCTGCTTGTTTTCACTCTTCGCTGGTGACGATGGGAGTGACATCACATAAGCGCCAACCTCTGACTGGGCGGTGTTCCCACCATTGCTTGCTGTGCGGGCAGTCACCTGGGATGAAGGTCATTGGCCCCTACAGGGTCTGTGTGGTTGCTGCATTCGTTGGCCATTTTGTGTACTGGGTCACGTCCTGGTTAGCAGGCTGCTACACTATCAACTTTAGTCCCAAGATAACCAGTCAACAGGAAATGTCTTCAGCCAGAGGTAGGTGAATCTTTGGAAATCAGAAATTGATCAATTTTAACATGATTGAATTCAAGGGATAAGGGATTAGTGCAGCAAAGAGACAGGTCATTGATCAACCTTAAACAAATTGAATGATAGAATGAGTACAAGAGGCCAAATGGCCTGCTGATGCTTTTGAGTTTTTCTGTGCTTGTTTGAGAGTCAGAGGTGTTTAACCTTTCACACACCGTGACTAATAAGAAATTTTACTGAAGATTTCCATTTTTTGATAGGGGAGCACGTTGAAAATGTCAACCTCCGAAAATCAGGAACCACCATTTAACCTGGAAGAGGGATTGTCCCTGAGAGAGGGAGGGTCTGTAAGTGAGGTACCATCTCTGAAAGATCTAATGGCTTCAGAAGAGGCAAAGTCCTCAAGGACAGCAATCTCACTGGAAATATCTCCTACTAAGGCAACAATCCCAGGGCAGCCACCTCTTAGAAAGATGACATCTCCAGGAAAGACAACACCTCCAGTGGATGCAATGATCCAAAAAGAGGGAAGATCCTCTTCACAGCCAACATCCCCAAGAGAGATGACATCTCCAGGAGAGACAACACCTCCAGTAGATGCAATGATCCCAAAAGAGGGAAGATCCTCTTCACAGCCAACATCCCCGAGAGAGATGACATCTCCAGGAGAGACAACACCTCCAGTAGATGCAATGATCCCAAAAGAGGGAAGATCCTCTTCACAGCCAGCATCCCCAAGAGAGATGACATCTCCAGGAGAGACAACACCTCCAGTAGATGCAATGATCCCAAAAGAGGGAAGATCCTCTTCACAGCCAGCATCCCTGAGAGAGATGACATCTCTAGGAGAGACAACACCTCCAGTAGATGCAATGATCCCAAAAGAGGGAAGATCCCCTTCACAGCCGGCATCCCTGAGAGAGATGACATCTCCAGGAGAGACAACACCTCCAGTAGAAGCATTGATTCCAAGAGAGGAAAGGTCACCATCACTGCCAACAACTAGAAGAGATATAACATCTCCAGGAGAGGAAATTATTACAAGAGAGAGAACATCCACAGAAGAGATAAAAAGCTCAGAACCAAATCTTTCCACTGAACAGCTCGAAAGTCTGGATCAGCAGAGAACCCAGGCATTTCCATATCAACCCATTCAGGTGTCACCAACTCCATTGACTCTGAAAGCAGCCAGCCCAGAAGCCATCAATTTCCTGGCTTCAATCAGTAAGTATGTTCCTACCATAGCTGGAGGTGGTGCTAGCCCCATCGAGAACTATACCCTTTGCAGGATTCTGCAATGATCCCAAGAGAGGGAAGGTTTCCTTCCACTCTGTACTCATGATCATCCAAGGTTCTGCAGTCTAACCTAATTTCCATGTCCCTTCTTCTGATCACACCATGAAAGGAAAGAGAAGTCCCTCATGTTTGCCTGGCATTATTATTCATCGTACTGGAGACTGTGATTTCCTTTTTTTTAAATTTAGACACAGCACGGTAACAGGCCCTTTCAGACCATGAACCCATGCCACTCAGTTACACCCAAATGGCCTACAACCCCCGGTACATTTTGAAGGGTGGGAGGAAACTGGATCCCACAGGGTAAACTCATGCAAACACAGGGAGAACGTACAGGCAGGGTGGGATTTGAACTCCCCGTACCTGTCACCGGCACTGTAAGAGCTAACTGTGATGCCCTTGTGCCAGACCTCCAGCTGTTAGATCCCACAGGCTCATTTTCCCCCCACCACCAGCACTCCTTAGTCCCCCCCCACTCATCTCCTCAAATCTCTCCGTCCTCATCCTCCCATCTACTCCCTTGAGGTCTCACTTTCTACCCACCCCTCAGAACCTCTCATGTCCTTCCCCACAACTGTCCTCTAAGCTCCCCTGCCTGCTCCCTCCCCCTCTTGCCCTCTCCTGTTTGCCACCTCCACTCTCTGATCTCACCAGCCTTATCCTCTCCCCCCAACCTGGCTTTCCCAGCCCCTCACCCACCCCGCACCTGGTTCCTCCCCCCCAACTTTAACACCCTCCTTCCCCCACCGCCCTTCCATTTTATTTAGGTGTCTGTCTGAATACCTTGATGAAGGCCTCAGACCAGAAAAGTCAGTTATGTGTCTTTATCTTTACCATATAAAATATGCTGTATGAGCTGCTGGGTTTCTCCAGCATTGTGTTTTTAATCTAGCCTTAGGAAACAAGTCCCACACGTATTTTGTACAATTTAATGAGGTCACCTTTCAGTATTCTCAAATACAAGCTTAGTTCAATTCTGTTCAACCTTATAAGACCATCTGTCCATTCTAGGTACCAGAATGATAGACGTCTTATTTCCAAAGCAATAACATCAACCTTAAATAATAATAATACAATACATTCCACATATTCCAGTGTGGTCTCACTGTGCCCTAAATGACTGAGTATCTCTCCAGTCTTGTATTCAATTCCTCTTGAAACGAGAGGTGCATGTGCATGTTACATGGCCCATGTGATAATTATGGAACGTGAAAGAGTACAACACAGGAGCAGGACCTTCAACCCAAGTGTCTGTGCTGAACGCACCAAATTAAACTAAAACTCTGCCTGCACGTGATCCACATCCCTCCATCCTCTGCATATTTCATGTGTCTAGAAGCCTCCTAAGCATCGCTGTTGGAACTGCTTCCACCACACCTGTCACTCTGTGTAAAATAAAACTTGCCCTGTACATTTCCTTTAAACTCCACTCATCCTCTTCACCTTAAAGGCACGACATTTGATATTGTTTGACGTTTTTACCCTGGGGAAAAGAGTTTGATTCTGTCCTATCTATTTCAGAATTTTATACGTGCCTGTCATTTCTCTCCTCAGCCTCTGAAGCTCTAGAGAAAACAACCCAAGTTTGCCCAACCTCTCCCAAGAGTTCACACCTTCTAATCAAGTTTGAGCAACCTCTCCTTTTATCTTATCATCTCTTATCCGCCCATTAAGTCTCTTCGGTACCCTTTCCAAAATCACCAGATCCTTCCTGTAATGGGGCATCCAGAATTACATGCAATTCTCCACAGTTTTATACTAAAAACACAGAAATGCTGGAGGAACTCAGCGGTGTCCACAGGAGGTAAGAATATATAACCAATATTTTGGGCCTGTATGAACAAAAAGCAGGGAGGCTCCTGAATAAAAAAGGCCGGGGAGAAGTTTTATACATCTGCAACATGACTTCCTTACTCATGCTCAAAATATGGGAAAACCTTAATCTCCATTTCAACAAACCATCCATCATATGAGTGGTACTAATGTGGAACATTTCAAATTAAGGAGGGACTCAGTAGGTTTGTTTTCATTGAAGCAGAGAAGGTAGACTGTGATATGCAAAATTATGAGGAGCCCAGTGAGAAGCATTTCCCCTTTGCAGAGGTCTCTGTAAACCAAGGGGACAGGTCTAGGTAAGGGACAGGAGATTTGGGAGATATGAGCGAATTTTATTTTACCTGTAAGATAGCTGGAATCTAGAACCCACTGTCTGTATGGGTGATTGATGCAGCATTAAAGTATTTAGAGGGGTGCAATCACCAGGTCATGGGAGTACTGATAAATAGGGTGGCTGTAGATAGCTACTTAGTATTTGGCAGAAGTAGACTGAATGGCCATTTCTGTGCTGAATAAATCCATTACTCTTTAGGTGGCACAGTTGGTGTAGTGGTGAGTGCAACGCTGTTGCAGTAACTGGGTTCAAAATCCACGCTGTCTGTAAAGAGTTTGTACATTCTCCTTGTGTCTGCGTGGGTTTCCCCGGGGGCTCCAGTTTCCTACATATGTGGGGTTGTAGGTTAATTGCGTGTAATTGGGCGGCACGGGCTTGTGGGCCGAAATAGCCTGTTTCCAAGCTGTATGTCTAAAACAGGTGAAGAGATTCCCAGCATGAAAATTGGCCCTTTATCCAACTTGTCCAAGCTGACCTAGTTGTCTGTAAAAGCACAATGCTGGAGAAACTGTGTACTTTATATAGCAACGATACATGACCGAGTTGTCTTCCTGAGCAAGTCCCATTTGTCTACGTTTGACACAGATCCTTTAAACCTTTCATATCCATGTATCTGTCTAAATGCCCTTCATACATTCCTATTCTTCCCACCTCTACTACTTCCACAGAAGCAGGCTATTTCAAACAGACTATCTCATCCATAATAAACACAGAAATACTGGAGGAACTCAACAGGCCTCGCAGCATCTATAGATACATTACTGACATTTCATGTTGAGCCCTTCAAAGTATGGTGCCTTTTTCATCCAAGATGACTATCCACGCTCATCCCATTTGCCTGCATTAAGTCTATATCCTTTTTTCTGTCTATTCTTTTGAAACATAATTGCCTCTGGCTGTTTTACCACTATAAAGTTGCCCCTCGGGTCCCTTTTAAATCTTTCCCCTTAAACCCGTGCCCTCTTAGTTTTCAACTCCCCTACCCTGGGAGAAAGGCGATAGAGTCATACAGCACACCCTCCATACCCCTCCCAATCATGTATTATCCAAATTTTTCTTAAATGTAAAAATTGAGTTTGCGTTCATGCAACTCGTTCCACAGTCTCATCCATCTTTTCGTGAAGAAGTTCCCCTAATACTTCCTTCAAAAATTTCACCTTTCACCCTTAACCCATGTCCTCTAGTTTTTGTCTCACCAGCCTCAGTTGAAAAAGCCTGCTTGCATTTATTTTACAAAAGTTTATTCAAACAACACCAACCCTATGAAACTAGACAAACTATACACAGAACTATAAGTTGTACCCCTATTATCTGGCGCTCTGTCGTTCGGCAACTCCCATGGTCCGGCATGTTTGAATCTGCCACCGTTAGTA
>NW_027212118.1:0-40682 GCF_036971445.1 Narcine bancroftii | reverse complement strand
CTACATGCAAAACCTTTTAACGTTGAACAGCAATGGGAAAACCTCAGACAGCATAGCACAAGCAGCACAAGAGGTGATTCCCAAACAACAGAAAAAAGCTAAAAAGAAATGGATGACAGAAGAAATTCTGAATCTTATGGAACAAAGAAGAAAATGTCAGGAAAATGAAGAAGCCTGCAGATCCTTGCATGTACAGATAACAACCAAGTGCAAGGAAGCAAAAGAAAAACGTGGCTTAAGAATAAATGTGTATTAATGGAGCAATTGCAAAGGACTAATAGTAAATGTATGCACGACAAGATTAAAGAGATCACAGATCGCACTGTAAAGATGAGATATCATTTGTCCAGGATGTTAAACACATTAAAATATTAAGATGTATAAAGTAACAATCCGCAGTACACTATCCACATATGTTCTGGGAATTCTGGAGTCTGTTGGCTTGGGAGAAAAAAAAACTGTTGCCCAATCTGGACATAAGAGCCCAAGTGCTGCAGTACCTCCTACAAGATGGCAGAATGGATAACAGTTTAGGTGAAAGGTTTGTGGAGACCTTCATAATGTTCTTTGTCTTTTGCCTGCACCGAGTGCTGTAGATGTCCTTCATGGTAGTAAGAGAGCCTCCAATTATCTTTTTCTCTGACTTCACTATCCTCTGCAGGATCTTGCATTCTGAAGTGGTACAGCTTCCAAACCAGACGGTTATGCAGTTGCACAGGATGCTCTCAATACATCCTCTGAAGAATGTAGTGAGGATGGAGGGTGGGAGATAAACTTTCCTTAACCTTTGCAGAAAATAGAGGCGCTGCTGGGCTTTCTTGTCTATGGAGCTGGTGTGAAGAGACCAAGTGAAATTTTCTGCCTATTGAACTCTAAGGAACTTAATACTCAATGGTGGGAACAACAAAGATGTATAAAAGTAAAAGATGGCTCTACAATAATGGAAAAAGGAAAAAATAATGCAAAGATGGTCAGAATACATCAAAGATCTATACAACGACAAAGATGGAGAAGACAACTTTGATACTGGCAACAAAAATGAGGGCCCGCAATAATGAAATAAGAAGTCGAATATGCTATGAAGAAAATGCGAAAGGAGAAATCATCAGGACCAGATAACATTCCAGTTGAACAGTATGAAGTGCTAGAAGATTTTGGAGTAGAGAAATTAGCAAACATATTGAATAGAATATGCAACAGTGGCAAAGTACAAGAAGATCTTTTAAAGATGGTATTCATTGCACTGCCAAATAAACCAGGTGCAACTGAGTGTGGACAACATAGAACAATTAGTTTAATGGACCACCTCACAAAAACTCTACTCAGAATCATCCTGCTCAGAATAAGAAACAAAATTAAACCAGAGCTCAGTGAAGAACAGTGCAGCTTTGTCAAATGGAACATCAACCTCTCTTATATTCTCAGAATATTATTGAAATATCAATAGAAGTACAAGACCTATACTTCTGATTCATTGACCACACAAGAGCATTTGACACAGAGAAACACCAAGTCATCATGAAAATGCTTAAAGATATTAATATTGACGAAAAGATATAAGAATAATCAAGAATCTCTACTGGCAGCAAAATGCAGCCATAGGGATAGACAATGAAATTGGCGAATATCAGCCAATAAAGTGAGGAGGCAGGCAGGATTGTGTTCTATCACCAGACCTGTTCTCCCTGTACAGTGAAAACATCATGAGAACCATACAAGACCTACCTGGAATAAGTATAGGAGACACAAAATCAATAACTTCTGCTATGCAGATGATGCAGAACTGATAGCAAATAGTGAAGTAAATTTACAGAAATTAGTATCTACCATCAATAAAGAGAGCGAAAGACTTGGCCTAACTTTAAAAATAAAGAAAACTGAAGTAATGGTAATATCAAAGAAACCTGATATTCCAAATTGTAGGATTGCATTGGGAAATGAAATTATGAAACAAATTCACAACTTCAAGTACCTTGGGTCATGGGTAACATCTGATGGCAATTGCAAAATAGACATAAATGCAAGAATAAAAAATGGCAAGAACAACATTTATAGAAACGAGAAACAAGAAAATAGCAATTGACATCTGCCTTAGAACTCTCAGCTGCTACATTTTTCAAAAATTGATGTATGGTTGCAAGTCATTACAAATGGAATGGAAGAAAGAATCAATGCAGCAGAGATGTGGTTTCTCAGAAGAATGCCATGCATATCAAAAATGCACAGGATAACAAATGAGGAAGTTCTACAAAAGACGAAAACAAAATATACATTACTTAAAAGAATCAGAAAACAGCAATCAAAATTCTTTGGATGTATCATGTGAAGAGATACATAAAAACATTTAGTTACAACTGGAAAAGTGGAAGGAAAAAGAAGCAGAGGCAGACAGAGAATGAAAATGTAGATGGATTAACATCAGAGTTAGAAACGGAAGGCTACAACTGTAATTCGGAGGGTCAGACAGTGATGGATGGAGAGACATGATCTCCTTCGCTGAATGTCAAGGCTCCTGAACAAATGAGTTGTTGACATGAACACATTATTAAGCATTGTACAGACAGGTGCATTTCCAATGATGCATTTCCTCTATTCCTGCTTGTTGCTCACTTAAAAAAAATAAACTCCACATTTAAAAAAAAATCTTTGTTGGATACTAAGCAGCATTGGGCATTACTAACTGCAGCACAATCCTCCCCTATTGATGTGATCTACCGGGATCATTGTCTGAAGAGGGCACACAAAATCATTGAGGACCTCTTCCACCCTGCATACAGCATCTTTCAGCTACTCCTGTCAGGGAAGAGATACAGGAGTATCAGAGCCAGTACCACCAGGCTAAAGAACAATTTCTTCCCATGGGCAGTGAGATGCTGAATGACCAAAGGAACTGCTCATGCTAACCATCCAAGAGACACTCCATTTTTACCAAATAATGTTTATTTATTTATTTATTTGTATAGGTAAAATACTTATCCTGCATGTGTATCATTTGTCTCTCTGTGTTATATCTGATTGTGTGTCTACATGTTTTGCACCGAGGACTGGAGAACACTGTTCGTCAAATTGTACTTGTACAATCAGATGACAATAAACTTGACTTTACTTCTGGAAATGTTGAATTTATGGAATGAGTTGGCATAACTACATGAAAGGCAGGACAGGTTTGGAAATTGGTCCAGCAGTCATTGAACTGAGGGTGTTCACAAATGTTTTGAAGTGAATTCTTGTCACTGACTTTGCCATGAAGTCTGATTTGAGCCTTCATTCTTACACAATTGTCCTCCTATTCCTGTTCTTCAAAACTCCAGTAAGATTCCCATATAGCTGAAATGCTAAACAAATCTTCAAAGTGCAATACAGTAAAATCCCCATTATTCCGAATTCAACCAACTGACAAAAAAAAATTGTGGAAAATAAATAGGTAAAAAAAAAATTCAGGAGGTTAAAAATTGGTGCACTCTTGTTGTTAGTGCACCAATCATGCAACAGGTAATCTCAATCAACTGGCAAATTCACTTATTTGGTATCAACCAATCCCAATAGGTGCCGGATTCTGAAGGGTTTACTGTACTAACAAGCTGGAATTAGACCAGAAAAAAAAACACAACTAACAACAACATCCCTTCAAATGGATCTCTATCGGCCCTTAACCATTCAAATTATTTAGATCATGGAGTATATTACTGTGTAGTCTGGAAAAGCATTAATGCCTCATTGTAACATAGATAAAAGTTCACACTCAACTGGAGGGAGAAAAAATGCTTTTATTTGCTTACAACACAAGTAGGGTTCATGAACAGGCTTCAGAGGGGTTCTTGGTTTAGGCAAGAATCAAGGGTTATATATGGACCCCAGGGGGAGGAGTGGGAGGCGGGTCCGGTCGTTAAAACAGCACACTTCTAGTGAATCCTAGTTCACAACATTCACCCCTTCCTTCAGAATTAAGGGTCCGAAAGTTTTTTGTTATGCTATTTAATGATTTGGGGTTGGATAAGTTTCAGATAGCTTTTCTTTGTTTAGCATTGGCTATTGCGCGTAAATGTGTGGCAATTTCTTGGAAGGATGATGTTGAAGTGAATATAGTTTGTTGGTATATAATGAACTCAGATCCTGTATTTATATGGAAAAAATAACATATAGTTTTGTATGATAATTATAATTTTCTTGTTTTAATCTTTTTTGCTCTCCTTGCTGGGTTTGTTGAGGGGAAGGGGCGTGGTCGGGTTGGCTTTAGTGGTAGTTTATTTTTATTTTTATTTTATGTATTGTTTGATAATATTTTGAAAATTTTAAATAAAGTTTGGAAAAAAAATACTATTTACAGATTCAGGTCGTCCGTGGGTCTGGAGATTCTCATGGAGCGCCTTAGCACTGGGGGGCATTGGGCTCCTTGAGTTTCCTGGTCCACCTGTAATGGAAGGGTAGTGGGCTGTGGCTCCAGCTCGATGATAGAAGGGGGGTTCACTCTCTTCCTGAACCGTGTCCCCTGAGACCCTGAGCAGGGGTGGGGAGAAAAAGCTTGGTAGCTCGTGGGGCACCTGAGGCAATGGATCCTCTGTTCCAGTGGGTGCCAGGTCTCTGATGGAGACAGTGTCCACCCTGCTATCTGGGTACTCCTCGTAGGCCTATGTGGGGTTGGCATGGAGCAGTTTCACACTTTCCATGAGGGGGGGGGGTCAGTCTTTCTTTTCCTCATGTGCTTCTTGAGAAGGAGCCGACCAGGACTAGTGAGCCAGGCTGGGAGTGTAGTCCCTGATTCCGACCTCTGTCGAATGTAAACATGAGCTCATGAAGAGTAGCATTGGTCGTAGTGCAGAGTAGCAAACGAATTGAGTGTAGGACATCCTGCCAGCACGAGTCTGGAAGGCCTTTTTATTTTATGGCATGTTTGACAGCCTTGCAGATTGTGGCGCTCTCTTTTTCAACCTGCCCATTCCCCAAGGGTTGTAACTGTTCGTTCTGCTGGATGCAATCCCCATCACCAGCAGGTACTGACACAGCTCGCTGCTCATGAAGGCTGTACCCTGGTTGCAGGGATACCTGAACAAGGTGAAAATAGAGTCTAGGGCCTTCATAATGGATGAGGCTGATGTGTCTAGGCACAGGATTATGAGCAGGAAGCGGGAATACTCATCAATGACTGAGTGAAAGAAGATGTTCCCATTCACAGAGGGGAGGCATTTCATAAAATTGTCACTGAGCCATTCAAATGGCTTCGATAATTTTATCAGGTACGCTTTTGCGAGGAGAATAAAGTGCGGCTTGCAGTCTGCGCAGACCTGGCATGACCTGGTCATTTCACTGATGTCTTCTATAGAGTTAGGCAAATTGCGGGACTTGTCAAAATGAGCCATGCAGGTGACCCCTCGATGGCAGAGCTCATTGTGTATGGTCCACAGTTGACCGATGTGTGCGGAGGCACAGCATCCTTAGACAAGGCATCTGGAGGGTCGCCAATGGCCACTGGCCGGTAGGAGATGTCAAAATTGTAGGTGGAGATTTCAATCCTCCACACCTACCAATTTTTGTCATTCTTGATTTTTCCCCTCTTTGCGTTGCTGAACATGAATGCGACAGAGCACTAGTCCATGAGGAGTGTAAATCTTCTACCAGCCAGGTAGTGCCTCCAGTGCCTTATGACCTCTACAATGGCCTGAGCCTCCTTTTCCACAGACGGGTTCTGGAGCTCGTGACCTTCAAGCGTCCATCAGAAAAAGGCAACCAGCCAGCCTGTCTGATTGAGAGTAGTGGCCAGGGCTACATCCAAAGCGTCACTTTCCACCTGGAAAGATACATTTTCCTCTACCTTGTGCATGGCGGCTTTAACAATGTAACTTTGGAGATAATTAAAAGTTGCCTGGGCTTCGGCCAAAAGGGGGAAAGTCATGGCCTTTAAGAGGGGCGACCCTTGTCGGCGTAATATGAGAAAAACCCCAGGCATCTCCTCAAAACCTTTGTGGTTCCAGGGAGGGGAAGCTCTAACAGGGGGCGCATCCTATCAGGGTCGGGGCCAAATACGCCATTCTCCACCACATAGCCAAGGATAGCCAGTTGTGTAGTCCTGAATACACACTTGTCAGAATTGTAGGTGAGATTCAAGGCTCTGGAGATTGGCGGCTTGGTTCTTCCATGGTGTGACCACAGATGGTGACATTGTCAAGGTAGGGGAAAGTAGCCTTCAACCTGTACTCGTCCACCATCCTGTCCCCTGCTGCTGGAAAATAGACACCCCAATGGTAATTCCGAAAGTGACACTCTGGAATTGATAGAGTCAAATGCCTCAAATGCTGTGTACGAGCGGTCCTCGGAATGGATTAGTTGATTGTCGAATAGACCCGATTCTGCGCGATATCATTTGCCATATCCAAAATGCGAGGGAGGGGGTATGTGTCCAAGAATGTTAATTGTTTGGCTACAGTCAATCAATAACCTTTCCTCCTTTACTACTACCACTTGCACTCTTCACAGGCTAGTGCTGAGTTTGATGATCCCCTCCTCCAGCAGGCGCTGGGTCTCTGTCTTTATAAACTCCATGTCTTCCGCGCTGTACCTCCTGCTCTTGGTAGAGATGGGCTTACAGTTGGTAAAACGATTTGGGAACAGAGGTGGGGGGTTGGGGGGGAGTCGATATTCAATGTGGAGAGGCTGCAAGTGTGTTCTGGTTTTGAGGGCCCTCAGTTCCAAACTGTTACTGGGGGAAGGCGACAAGAAAACCTCCAAGGTCACGCTTTTAAGGTGAAACACAGGAATCCCAGACCCAACAATACTGGACCACACAATTCATCTAAAATGTACTTGTGAAATTTACAAAATTCCATCCCTTCAAATGACAGATCAACTATACACTATTTTTGGACTGGGACACTCAGAAGATTCAATAATTAGACGGGTACACTTTTAAGTTATATTTTTTCACAGTCCGTGAGTCTATGAAACTTTCCGTGGAGCCTGTGCTAATCAGGCAGTTGGTCAAATGTCCATTTACCTTCACT
Organism: Narcine bancroftii; assembly: GCF_036971445.1. NCBI lineage: Eukaryota > Metazoa > Chordata > Chondrichthyes > Torpediniformes > Narcinidae > Narcine > Narcine bancroftii. Next base: position 33,687 of record NW_027212118.1, on the reverse strand, counting down.
GTCACCATCGAGTTACTGAGCTGGTGAGGTCTATTCTGGTCGATGACCGGCAATGCCAGGTTACCAGAGACACCATGTTCTTCCCTCGATGGGCCCCCTCTGTCCTGAGTCAACCTGTGCAGGTAAGATGGTGCCAACCTCATGGCATGGCAAGATGGCCACCCTCTTTCCTCCTCTGACGATGATGATTGCACTGAATTCAAAATCAGACCTCTGCAAGATGGCCACTGAGACTTTTCATGCCGTTTCTGTAGGTGGTGGGTTGCGCAGCAGGCGATCTCGGGCGAGTCTGAGGCAGATGGCTTGGGGATGGAATCGGATCCAGGAGTGGTACAGGCCATGGACTTCCCTGGACCTCCCTTCACGTGACAGACCCTCACCCAATATCCCTTCTTCTCACAGCTGGAGCATGCCAAATCTTTGGCCGGGCAGTGAGCATGGGGGTGCTGCAGAAAAAGCACTCCCAGGCTTGGGAAGCGGCAGCCATTAGACTGGTGGCTGCCTTAGCAGGAGTAGCTGGTCCTTGGAGGTGCTCACCTGAGACCATGAGTTCACTGGCCTCAAGGTATCATTCTCAAGATTGGCCTTTTCCAGTGATTTGGCCAACTCAACATGGCTAGCGAGGTCCTTCCTTCCTGATGTACCTCGAGTGGACCCCTGCGACTTGGGTGACTTGGATCTGTTCATCTTCCCGGATGCGGCACGAAGCGGCCTCATACTTGCACTTCTTGGCCAGCATCTGCAGATCCAGCAGGTAGTCGCCAATTGACTTTCTGGCTCATTGTCAGCATAGGGTGAGTCGGTGCCTCACTGGGACCTCGCTCGGGAGCTTCATGCAGTGGGCCTTCAGCGCCTCGACAATGGCCTCGTATGTCATGTAGTCTTGGACGACTGTGTATCCCTTCGTCCCTACTCTTGAGATGAGCGCCGACCTCCAGAGCTCGTCTGTGTGGAAGATGTCCCTGGTTGCTTTCAGGTAGGCCTGGAAGCAGTCTAGCTAATATGCGAACTCCTCAGCCACATCAGGGGACTAGGGTCTATTAACAGCAAACTGGGCTTGAGCAACGCCTCCATCCTTGTTTGTAAGCTAATAAAATTGTAACGTAGATAAAAGCTCACACTTGACTGGAGGGAGAACAAATGCTTTTAGTAGCTTACAACACAGGTTGGGTTCGTGAGCAGGCTTCAGAGGGGTTCTGGGTTTAGGCAGGAAACCAGGGTTATATAGGGGCCCCCTGGGGGAGGGGCTTGGAGGTGGGGCCAGTCATCAGTACAGCACACTTCTAGTGAATCCCAATTCACTACACCCACATAAGCTTTGACCATATGATGATAGCCTCTATTATTTTGTCTCTTACGTGCTTATCTTACTTAAAATTTCATCCTTTACAATGCCTTCATTATTCCATATTCTAAACACTCCTCCATGTAAAACTTTTCTAAAATTCATCCTTGAATTTACTTGTGATTATTTTATATCTATGACATTGTGCTTTTGGTTTCCCAAAGATGTTTTCCAGACATCTATTTACTCTTCCGAATCTTCTGAGCTTCTGTCAGATAACCATTTCGGCCTCCTCTCTGCTAGTGCAAAGAACTCCAACCTGTTCACTGACTCCTCATGCATGAAATCTCTTGGTTCTGCTACCATTTATAACTGAATTTGCTTTGTCCTATCAAGTTGTTTAACAATTTGAAGACCAGAATGGATTGACTAACATCATATAATATTCTGCTGCTATTAATGTCAATTCTAGCTCTCTAGAAATGAAGCCTAATCATTCTAGGTTGTTGATATAGTTTCATTAAGCTGCGTTAGTAGAGAAATAAGATGGAAACAAAACACCTGAACATGTGAATTAAAGAAAAAAATGAAGATGGACAATTTTAGAGAAGAAATTGAAGATCTTAACATATAAGCATATGTTAACATATCATGAAAGGTGTGGATCATTTATCTACTGCTACTGAATGCAGATTGGCTGACATGAGGAATGCCAAGTTTTATACTTTGAACTATTTGATATTAATTTGGCCATCCTAAACCTGAGCAGTTTGAAACTCCTGGACAAGAAAATAAATGTCTGTTATATAGCACAAAAAGCTTGCCAATGCCGTTAAAATGAGGTTGGTAGAGAAATAGGATGGAGTTGTACTGCTGCAAAGTTATTTCTGGCACGGTGCTGCAAAATAATCTTGTCACAATAACTTATGTACCCTGAATCAGAATCAGAATCAATTTATAGTCAAGTCATGAAATTCAATGTTTTGCGGTAGCATCATAGAGCAAACATTCATATTATAACCATCTTACAACATTACTATAAATAGAAAATAAATAAAAATAATAGGGCACGAAAAGTAAGGCAGTGTCTTTGGTTCATTGATTATTCAGGAAACTGATGGCAGCCCTTGTGCTGTTGTGCTCATCTTTAGGCACCTGTTCCTTTTCCCTGATGGTAGCAGAGTAAAGAGGGTGGTGGTGGGGGGGGGGGGGGAAATCTTTGAGCATAGAGGTTACTTTTTTAAGACATCACCTCAATGGAGTGAAGGCTGATGCCTGTGATGTTCATGCTGAGTTAAAAACCCTCTGGAGTTTATTCTTGTCCTTAGAGTTGGCACTTCCATACCAGTAGGTGATGCAACCAGCCAGAAAGCTCTCCATGGTACACCTGTAGAAGTTTTTGAAAGTTTTCGGTGACATACTAAATCTTCTCAGACACCTCACAAAGTATAGCCACTGGTGAGCCTTCTTTGTGATTACGTCAACATAGAGTCTCCAGGACAGAACCTCAGAGATGTTAACACCCAAGAATTTGAAGTTCTTGATCCTCTCCACTACTGAGTCCTTGATGAGGACTGGTTAAGTTCCCCTGACTTCCTCCTGAAGTCCATAATCATCTCTTTGGTTTGGCTAATATTGAGCGCAAGGTTGTTGTCATTACGCCGTTCAACAAGCTGATCTATCTCCCTCCTGTATGCTTCCTCATTGCCGTTTGTGATTCTGCCGACAACTGTGGTATCATCGGCAAACTTGTAACTAGCATTGGAATTGTGCCTGGCTACACAGTTATGGGTGTATAATGCATAGAGCAGTGGGCAAAGCACACATCCTTGGTATGCGCCGTGTTGATAATCAGTGAGGAGGAGATGTTGTTTCCAATTTGCACTGATTATGGTCTTCCGATGAGGAAGTCAATGATCCAGTTTCAGAGGGGAGTACAGAGGCCTAGAGTTTGTAGTTTCTTGACCAGCAGTAAGGGAATAATGGAATTGAAGGCTGAGTGATAGCCGATGAAGAGCAGCCGTACATATGAATTGCTGTCTTCAAGGTGATCCAGGGCTGAGTGGATTGGAAAATAAATAGTATCCAAAAAAGCTGACAATAGGATTTAAACTGAATTGTCTTAAAAAGAAAAACAAAACTGAGCAGTCCCAGCATGGATTTATGAAAAGAAAATTTTGTTCAACTGAGTCTATTGAAGTTCTATGTGATCAAGTAGAATGGAGAAGAGGAAATCATTGGATGTGATGTATATGTATATATATTATTTTTTTCAGCAAGGTTCAACAGAGGAGGTTGATTAACATGGCTAGAGCACACTGAGAGGTGTAATATACTGGCATGGATTGGGAATTGATGAACAGACAGAGCAAAGAATGGGAATTGCTTGATTTTTATCAAGTTGGCAGACTGTGATTAATAAAGTGCTGGATGGGTCATTACTTGAGTTTCAGCTTTCATTAACTGGAGAAGGCCAAGTATCATGCTTCCCAGTTTGATGATGATGCAAAATTGGATGAAATTGTGAGTGGAGAGAAGATTTAAAGGGATATGAACAAATCAAGCGAATGGGTGAGAATATGGAATAAGGAATATCATAGGAAAAATGCCTTCACTCCACAGACTTTAGCAGTTTACTACTACTTTGTCAACTGTATAATAACTGTATAATAAATGCAGATCTTGGTCGTAAATTCCCAATTGCAAGGACATTTTACTTATTTTACTTCTGGAACACCTTCCTCCTTGGAACTTCTTATTAACATATTAAGGCATGTTGATTTATTCATTTACCAACAAGAATCATCAATGGAGATTTTCTACCACAAAGAATGAAGACACGCTAGTTAACTGTTTAATTAGCTACTGCTCTTTTTTGGTGCCATGATTTGCCATTTTAATTTACTACAAGCAATAAATTAACCAGCTGTGTTTTGGGAAGTTATAGTGTTCTCACATTAGCAGTAACTGAATGTATTTTAAACATCAAAACTGTTTGAAGCCAACATGTACTTTCATTTCAATTACCTAATCCTTCAACACCTATTTTACAATGATAATGGCCAAAGTGAGTTCATATGTTAATATATACTTTAAAATTACTGTAGTAATTTGTTAATTCGTTTTAAGACTTGTAATAAAATAGATTTTCCAAGGGGTTCTCTAATTTGTCCAATATAAACAGAATACCCATTGTTTGAGATTTCTGATGAAATACTGTCAGGTAATTGAAAGAACTTCCCAGAGAAATTGGTGAATGTTTCTATTAATATTTTGGGCCCACGAAGTGATGAGGAAATGAGGAGGCTGTGGAGAGCCTTAAATTGATTAAGAAAATGGGCAAAGAAATGGCAAATAAAATACAAGTATTTCCTGATTTACGACCTACCTGACTTACATCCATCCGCTCATATGATTGAATTTTTTTTTAAATGGAAAAAAAAAAGAAATTTTACAGGGATTATGTTGTATTTGACAAACTATAACAGGCGTACAGGGCATGTAAGAGGCAAAATGTGCATGCTTACCTTGTTAGTCGGCATTCTGGGGTCCAGAGGCTGGGCATGGCCATCTTGATTCCTGTGCCCATGCATGAGCGTTCAGTTGCCGCATGAGCGGTGAGTTCGCATTTTGGAGTTTGGTTGGCACATGCATGGCAGGTTTGCATATTGGAGTTCAATTAGCGCAAGCGTGAGAGTTAAGCGCCCTGACAATATTGAATTTGCGCCCTTAACTCTCACACATGCACCAACCAAACTCCAATGCACGAATCCACCATGCATGTGACAACTGAAGACTCACGCATGCACGGAGGAAGCAAGATGGTCACGCCCAATCTATGAACCCCGGAACACCGACTAACAAGGTAAGTATGCACATTTTGCCTCTTACGTGCTCTGTATTCCTGTTACAGTTTATCAAATACAACAACAATCTATGATGAAAGAGGTTTCATTAAAAACTTTGCTTTAAGATTTTAGTACTTCGTCATGCATGTGAGCAGAATTCCAACTTACAACTATTCTGAGATATAACCAATCCTTTGAACCCAATTACAGTCATAAGTCAGGGGCTATGTGTACAATGTTGGAAAGTGTAGGGCATGCAATTTGGTAGAAGGAATAAAAGGACAGACTATTATTTGGAAGGGGAGAAAATTCAAAATTCAGAGGTACAAAGGGACTTGGGAGTCCTCGTACAGGATACCTGAAAGGTTAACCTCCAGATTGAGTCTGTGGTGAAGAAGGCGAATGAATTGTTGGCATACTTATTTAGGGGAATAGGATATAAGAGCAAGGTGTGTTGTTGAGGCTTTATTAGGCACTGGTGAAACCTCACTTGGAGTACAAGGTTCAGTTTTTGGCTCCTTATTTAAGAAAGGATGTGCTGCCATTGGAGCAGATTCAGAGATGTTTCTCAAAAATAATTCCTAAAATAAAGGGATTAGCATATGAGGAACATTTGATGGCTCTTGAACTGCACTCGGAGTTTAGAAGAATGAGGGGGAACCTCATAAAAGCATTTTGAATGTTGAAAGGCCACGGACAGAGTAGATGTGTGTTACAGAGTTGTGTATTGGCCTATGTGTTGTGTGGTTTTGTGTTGAAAAGTGACAGTTTGCCTTTAAGAGCCAAGGTGAAGGTGAACTGCTGAGAGAGTGGGAGACAGACTGAGCATGTGCAGAAAATTATCTAAGAATTTCTGGACTTGGACCTTAAACCACCATTGGGGGTGCTGTGGAGTGGAAGAAGGCCCAAAACATGAGTCATTGTCTGGAAGACAGTTTAGAATGTTGGGATTTCAAAAAGGATGAACATTCTGAAGGCAGCCAGAAGGATCAGGACCAAGCCAATTGTTCCTCTCTCTGCAAGCAACACAAGAAGACAACTTCGAATTTTGTGCTATCTCTCTCTCTCTTAACTTAGACTTTAATTACATATGTTATATTTAGGCTGGGGAATTTATTAGTTTGACACTGTTATAGAAATTTGCATAGTAACCAGTGGGCATTGTTATAAAAGGGGGGGATTTTGAATTAAAGTTTGAAGGTGAATTTTTGTTAATAAAGAAATTGTTCAGCTTTACCCCTGTGTGATATGCCTTCTTTGTGGTTGCTGGTTTGATCTTGTAACAATGTGGTAAAGTTGTTTCCCATAGAAGGAGAGTCGAGGACAAGAGTGCACATTCAGGATTGAAGGGTGCCCATTTAAAAGAGAGATGCAGAGGAATTTTTTTTTTTGCCAAGCAGTGGTGAACCTCTGGAATTTTCTACCTAGAATGGCTGTGGAAGTCAAGTTGATGGGAATATTTAAGGCAGAGACTGCTAGATATCGGAATTGTCAAAAAATGAAAGGCTCTGATGAAAAGTCAGGCTAGAGGGCTGACTGGGAGAATGGATCAAAGTAAAAATACATCAAAATGCTGGAGCAACTCAGCCAGTCTTTCAGTGTCCATAGGAGACAAAGATATTTAGCCGATGTTTTAGGACTAAGCCCTTCCTCAAGATGTGAGTCAAAAAAGAAAGGCATTTAAATTGAAGACTGGGGAAGGATGGCAGGGGGAGGAGTACAGACCAACAGACAAAAGGAATACGTCACCGTGGAAGCAAATCTGGGTGAGAACATGGTCATAAAGTTGAGAGCAGCAGGGATTGCAGATGTGGAGCAGTGAGAAAGACTCTCTAAGAATTCCCTTTGAAGAGAGGTGAAGAATCTCTTCAGGGTAGACATCCCTCAAAGGAATTTTGCGGTGGAGCAACTGAATGAAGTGAAACAAATATTTACCCTGGCAGCCACACAACTGATCAACATCAAGGTGAGAGAAAGAGAATAAAAACACACCAAAGTCCTGCAGGAACTCAGCTGGTCCTTCAGCGTCCATAGGAGACAAAGTACATCTTCAAGGAATAAACAGAATGAGAAAATTGATCAGCTCATGATGGAATAGCAGAGCAAATTCGGTAGGCCAAGTGGTCTACTTCTCCTATATCTTATGGTCTTATGTTATGGTCTAGGCCTGCCAGATGTGAGGGATATTGTCAGCAATTGTGAAAATCACACTTATTGAGAGTATGGGAGGACAATGGTGACAATTTTCAAAAAAGCTTGACAACTTGTTCAAATCAAGGAGAATCAGTTAAAAATATTAACTGATGTTATAAAAATGTAATTCCAATAGCTTTATCTGGTCAAATGTTGTCCTCTTAAACGTTTCAGCCTGCAAGGAGATTGATAGTAATCTGTCACTGAATACATCTCCTGATTGCCTTAACTACAAAGTGGAATATACACAATTTACCAAATTTGCATTAAAAATAATTTGTGCTGCATATCTTTTTAAATGTATTTCATAAACTCATAACTAATGCTTTGAAGGTACTTCATCCGATGTTTTCTCATCCCATGATATGTTTTGTATAACAAAATAAAAACATGCATGGTAGAAGGGAATAGTTTTGTCCATCAATTGTGTATGAGAAGTAGGTGGAGAAAATGTAACACTCTGACATTGTGTAACAGTCCTTCTGCACATTACCTGCATCAAACTTGTTGAATATTAAACAGTGACATGCCCCCAACAATAATTATCCTTCAAAATGCTTAATCAGCTGTGAAATTCTTTAGAACACTTAGGTTGTGAAAGATCCTGTATAAATGCATGTTTCTTATTTACTCCCATTATATTTAATACAAATGTTTGTACAATGGTGTAGCTTACTTCTGAGCCATTTTATATTTTAAATAGACTTCTTACAACAAATATCTCTTTTGGCACAGAGTTCGTTGCAAGACATATTTCACATACTGATTATGAGTCTGGGCATCGGAGGCTTTTACAGTTGTCTTTCTCAACTTAACAGATCATTGGATACCTCTGCTGGCTCTATCCTGGATGTGCAAAAGCAACACTACCAGAAATGAGCAGACTGCAGCTACCAAGCAAATACCTTCCAGATTTGCTGTGATTACTTTCATGCAAGCAGGATTCTTCCAATACACAGTTCATTTTTTTCAGGTGTGATTGTCAAAATACATCAACGGCTAAGCCTCATTGAACTTGTTCCTTACAACGGTGAGCATTGAGATTCATATTTTTATGGAGATTTATTTTGTAAAGTGTTGCAGAGAGAGAGTGTAAATGTGAAAGAGAAAGGTAAAGAATTTGTGTGGGAAGAGAGTGTGTGCATGAGAGAGGAAATGTGTGTGAGAATGCGTGTATGAGAGGGTTGTATGTGAGAGAAAGTGTGTATGTGAGAGAGAGAGTATATGAGACTGACTGCATGAGTAAGAGAGTGCACATGTAAGACAGAATGTTTGCATAAGTGTATGTGTGTGGATGAGACTGGTTAGGTGCAGGAAGAATCTTTCAAATGTTGGGGAAATCCAGGACTGGTGGGGGGTAGGGGAAGGTCACAGCCTAAGGGTAAGGGGTAAGTTATTTGGGAATGAGATGAGAAACATTTTTCACTCAGAGTTCCTGCCATAGAAAGTTGTTGAGACCAAATGGGAATTGGGTATGGCTCTTATGGGTAAAGGAATCAAGGAGTATAGAGAGGAAGCAGGTACTGAAGTCACATGATCAGCCATGATCACATTGAATGGTGAAGCAGGTTCAAAGGGAGGAATAGCTTATTCCTAACACTTATTTTATAGGTATATGTGTGTGAGAGAGAGATAATGTGTGAGAGAATGTGTGTGAGAGAGATAATGTGTGAGAGAATGTGTGTGAGAGAGAGATAATGTGTGAGAAATGTGTGTGAGAGAGAGATAATGTGTGAGAAAATGTGTGTGAGAGAGAGATAAATGTGTGAAGAGAATGTGTGTGAGAGAGATAATGTGTGAGAGATAATGTGTGAGAGATAATGTGTGAGAGATAATGTGTGAGAGATAATGTGTGAGAGATAATGTGTGAGAGATAATGTGTGAGAGATAATGTGTGAGAGATAATGTGTGAGAGATAATGTGTGAGAGATAATGTGTGAGAGATAATGTGTGAGAGATAATGTGTGAGAGATAATGTGTGAGAGATAATGTGTGAGAGATAATGTGTGAGAGATAATGTGTGAGAGATAATGTGTGAGAGAGAATGTGTGAGAGAGAATGTGTGAGAGAGAATGTGTGTGAGAGAATGTGATGTGAGAGAATGTGGTGAGAGAATGTGTGTGAGAGAATGTGTGTGAGAGAATGTGTGTGAGAGAATGTGTGTGAGAGAATGTGTGTGAGAGAATGTGTGTGAGAGAATGTGTGTGAGAGAATGTGTGTGAGAGAATGTGTGTGAGAGAATGTGTGTGAGAGAATGGTGTGAGAGAATGTGTGTGAGAGATGTGTGTGAGAGAATGTGTGTGAGTGAATGTGTGTGAGAGAATGTGTGTGAGAGAATGTGTGTGAGAATGTGAGAGAGAGAGATAATGTGGTGAGAGAATGTGTGTTGAGAGAGATAATGTGTGAGAGAATGTGTGTGAGAGAGATAATGTGTGAGAGAATGTGTGTGAGAGAGAGATAATGTGTGAGAGAATGTGTGTGAGAGAGAGATAATGTGTGAGAGAATGTGTGTGAGAGAGAGATAATGTGTGAGAGAATGTGTGTGAGAGAGAGATAATGTGTGAGAGAATGTGTGTGAGAGAGAGATAATGTGTGAGAGAATGTGTGTGAGAGAGAGATAATGTGTGAGAGAGAGAATGTGTGAGAGAGAGATAATGTGTGAGAGAGAGAATGTGTGAGAGAGAGAATGTGTGAGAGAGAGAATGTGTGAGAGAGAGAATGTGTGAGAGAGAGAATGTGTGAGAGAGAGAATGTGTGAGAGAGAGAATGTGTGAGAGAGAGAATGTGTGAGAGAGAGAATGTGTGAGAGAGAATGTGTGAGAGAGAGAATGTGTGAGAGAGAGAATGTGTGAGAGAGAGAATGTGTGAGAGAGAGAATGTGTGAGAGAGAGAATGTGTGAGAGAGAGAATGTGTGAGAGAGAGAATGTGTGAGAGAGAGAATGTGTGAGAGAGAGAATGTGTGAGAGAGAGAATGTGTGAGAGAGAGAATGTGTGAGAGAGAGAATGTGTGAGAGAGAGAATGTGTGAGAGAGAGAATGTGTGAGAGAGAGAATGTGTGAGAGAGAGAATGTGTGAGAGAGAGAATGTGTGAGAGAGAGAATGTGTGAGAGAGAGAATGTGTGAGAGAGAGAATGTGTGAGAGAGAGAATGTGTGAGAGAGAGAATGTGTGAGAGAGAGAATGTGTGAGAGAGAGAATGTGTGAGAGAGAGAATGTGTGAGAGAGAGAATGTGTGAGAGAGAGAATGTGTGAGAGAGAGAATGTGTGAGAGAGAGAATGTGTGAGAGAGAGAATGTGTGAGAGAGAGAATGTGTGAGAGAGAGAATGTGTGAGAGAGAGAATGTGTGAGAGAGAGAATGTGTGAGAGAGAGAATGTGTGAGAGAGAGAATGTGTGAGAGAGAGAATGTGTGAGAGAGAGAATGTGTGAGAGAGAGAATGTGTGAGAGAGAGAATGTGTGAGAGAGAGAATGTGTGAGAGAGAGAATGTGTGAGAGAGAGAATGTGTGAGAGAGAGAATGTGTGAGAGAGAGAATGTGTGAGAGAGAGAATGTGTGAGAGAGAGAATGTGTGAGAGAGAGAATGTGTGAGAGAGAGAATGTGTGAGAGAGAGAATGTGTGAGAGAGAGAATGTGTGAGAGAGAGAATGTGTGAGAGAGAGAATGTGTGAGAGAGAGAATGTGTGAGAGAGAGAATGTGTGAGAGAGAGAATGTGTGAGAGAGAGAATGTGTGAGAGAGAGAATGTGTGAGAGAGAGAATGTGTGAGAGAGAGAATGTGTGAGAGAGAGAATGTGTGAGAGAGAGAATGTGTGAGAGAGAGAATGTGTGAGAGAGAGAATGTGTGAGAGAGAGAATGTGTGAGAGAGAGAATGTGTGAGAGAGAGAATGTGTGAGAGAGAGAATGTGTGAGAGAGAGAATGTGTGAGAGAGAGAATGTGTGAGAGAGAGAATGTGTGAGAGAGAGAATGTGTGAGAGAGAGAATGTGTGAGAGAGAGAATGTGTGAGAGAGAGAATGTGTGAGAGAGAGAATGTGTGAGAGAGAGAATGTGTGTGAGAGAGAGAATGTGTGAGAGAGAGAATGTGTGAGAGAGAGAATGTGTGAGAGAGAGAATGTGTGAGAGAGAGAATGTGTGAGAGAGAGAATGTGTGAGAGAGAGAATGTGTGAGAGAGAGAATGTGTGAGAGAGAGAATGTGTGAGAGAGAGAATGTGTGAGAGAGAGAATGTGTGAGAGAGAGAATGTGTGAGAGAGAGAATGTGTGAGAGAGAGAATGTGTGAGAGAGAGAATGTGTGAGAGAGAGAATGTGTGAGAGAGAGAATGTGTGAGAGAGAGAATGTGTGAGAGAGAGAATGTGTGAGAGAGAGAATGTGTGAGAGAGAGAATGTGTGAGAGAGAGAATGTGTGAGAGAGAGAATGTGTGAGAGAGAGAATGTGTGAGAGAGAGAATGTGTGAGAGAGAGAATGTGTGAGAGAGAGAATGTGTGAGAGAGAGAATGTGTGAGAGAGAGAATGTGTGAGAGAGAGAATGTGTGAGAGAGAGAATGTGTGAGAGAGAGAATGTGTGAGAGAGAGAATGTGTGAGAGAGAGAATGTGTGAGAGAGAGAATGTGTGAGAGAGAGAATGTGTGAGAGAGAGAATGTGTGAGAGAGAGAATGTGTGAGAGAGAGAAAGTGTGAGAGAGAGAATTGTGTGAGAGAGAGAATGTGTGAGATAGAGAATGTGTGAGAGAGAGAATGTGTAGATGAGAGAGAATGTGTGTGTGCAGAGAGAGTAAGAGAATGTGTGAGAGAGAGAATGTGTGAGAGAGAGAATGTGTGAGAGAGAGAATGTGTCTGAAGAGAGAGAATGTGTGAGAGAGAATGTGTGAGAGAGAGAATGTGTGAGAGAGAGAATGTGTGAGAGAGAGATGTGTGAGAAGAGAGAATGTGTGAGAGAGAGAAGTGTGAGAGAGAGAATGTGTGATGAGAGAGAATGTGTGAGAGAGAGAATGTGTGAGAGAGAAGTGTGAGAGAGAGAATGTCGTAGAGAGAGAATGTGTGAGTGAGAGAATGTGTGAGAGAGAGAATGTGTGAGAGAGAGAATGTGTGAGAGAGAGAATGTGTGAGAGAGAGAATGTGTGAGAGAGAGGAATGTGTGAGAGAGAGAATGTGTGAGAGAGAGAATGTGTGAGAGAGAGAATGTGTGAGAGAGAGAATGTGTGAGAGAGAGAATGTGTGAGAGAGAGAATGTGTGAGAGATGAGAATGTGTGAGAAGAATGTGTGAGAGAGAGAATGTGTGAGAGGAGAGAATGTGTGAGAGAGAGAATGTGTGAGTGAGAATGTGTGAGAGAGAGAATGTGTGAGAGAGAGAATGTGTGAGAGAGAGAATGTGTGAGAGAGAGAATGTGTGAGAGAGAGAATGTGTGAGAGAGAGAATGTGTGAGAGAGAGAGAATGTGTGAGAGAGAGAATGTGTGAGAGAGAGAATGTGTGAGAGAGAGAATGTGTGAGAGAGAGAATGTGTGAGAGAGAGAATGTGTGAGAGAGAGAATGTGTGAGAGAGAGAATGTGTGAGAGAGAGAATGTGTGAGAGAGAGAATGTGTGAGAGAGAGAATGTGTGAGAGAGAGAATGTGTGAGAGAGAGAATGTGTGAGAGAGAGAATGTGTGAGAGAGAGAATGTGTGAGAGAGAGAATGTGGTGAGAGAGAGATGTGTGAGAGAGAGAGAATGTTGTGAGAGAGAGAATGTGTGAGAGAGAGAATGTGTGAGAGAGAGATGTGTGAGAGAGGTAGAATGTGTAGAGAGAGAAGCTGAGAGTAGCTGTGAGAGAGAATGCGTGAGAGAGGTGCTGTGAGAGAGAGAGCGCGAAGAGAGATAGATAGCGCTGAGAGAGTTTATAGAGGCGCGAGTTATGAGCTGTGGCAGAGTGCATCGTACTGAGGCAGAGTCAGGTATGGGCTGTGCTCAGTGAATGAGTCGCAGATGGTGATGTAATGAGAGGGCTGAGAATATTGTTTTTATGTATGAAGGGTGAGAGTATGTGTGAGAGTGTGTATAAGAGAGCACGTTTGAGTGATAGAGTATGTGAGAATGAGTTTATTTATGAGGTGTGTGCGAGAGCATGTGTGTGGGAGAGAGAATATGTGTGAGACAATGTGTGTGAAAAATGTTTGAGTGTGTGGGATTATGTGTAAGTGAGACTGTGTGAAGTGCATGTATGAGATACTATGTATAATAGACATATTATATGTGTGTGAGAAGTGTATGTGTGAAAGAGAGAGAGATTCCAGCCTCTGACCTCATGAAGAATCATTGCAATTTGTGTACAAGTTATTAATAATTCTTTGCTCAATGTTCATCCTTTCTGAAACAAGTAAACACATTTACTTGAATGTTATTTGCAATTAAAAAGTTATAAATATGGATTATTTTTTTCTCTGTCAAACAGGGATCAGACCAAAAGTAGTACAAGTTTGTTTTACAACATACACTCATTTATTATATTAAAGACTAATTTTATGCAGGTGAATGGAAGTGTATTGTTATTGCTATTTTGAAACAGTATCTATTTGAAAATATTTTTCAATGGGCATGGATTTAAGTTCTGTATCTGATATTTCTACTAATAGATTCTTGGATGGAAGAGTGCATGCTTAATTGAGAAGTAGAATAGGTAATGAAAGTAGCATGAGCATTAGTGATGAAAGGAAAAAGTAACATATTTTGACCATCGTGCATTTTTAAATGTCTCAGTGAAATAGCATTTTTACAAAAAAACCGAAAAATAATTGTGGTTACTTTTTTTGTTTTGTTTTGCGTACCTTGAAACCAACTTTACAGTCGAATCCTTGTCATCCCAATTCTATTTCTGCAATCTGAGTAATTACAACAAAAAAATTACATCATTTGAGCAACATGCAAAAACATTTATCCATCAATGCAGCAAGACTCTTATACTCCAACAGATGGAATGCAAAGCAGCCATTTGTATTGGCTGGGAAACAGCCTGCTGAATTTCCATGGGTTGCAAAAGACTGGTGTTTTCAGATTTCACTAATGATTATGATGTTTTCCACTCAGTTATTGTCTGCCCCATGTGTGAACACTGACCATTCAATAAGACACTTGTATATACAAAATATTTTCATAATCATGACTGATTTTCCATGGAAATCTCTGCCCAAGGAAGAAGTAGATGCTACCTCATTAAATATATTTAAGATACTGGAAGATAGAGTTTTGCATCTCACTGAATGCGGGAGCAGGTTCAATGGGCCGGTTGGATTGCTGTTTCCGTCAGAAATGCTGCTACCGCTGCTCTCTGCAGATACCTGCACCACTGCAGCGTCCACAGCCGAGCACACAATGCGGGAAGTGACCCGATGCAAAGCTGCCTTCTGTGACAGGGCAGAGCCGTGGGGCCCACAGCTCTGCTCCTCCTCATTCCATCCACCATTCCCCTCTTCACAGACATGGGCTGGATGGGGGCAGCAGCTGCTAGGAGAAAAGGTTGGGGAATGGAGTGGTGTAACCTCTGCACTGCCTGATACTGACTCTCCATCCAGAAGGGCCAGGGCTTGTACATGGCCTCTGACAGGACCTTTTCTGCTGCTGTTAGCTCAAGTTCTCTCTTGGCTTCGTACCTGGATAGATCCTCATTGGGGAACCCCTCCAGCTTCTCTTTCTCATCTCCATCATCTTGCTTCCCTTCTGCCGGAGTTCTTGGACTGACTCCCCATCTCTGGGGCAGGCCATGGCTCAGTGGAACTCTTTTGGTCCAGTCCTGGCTTTCCAACCTCTGCAGATGCTCCCTGCAGAAAATCCTCAGCTTTTCCCCAACCTCCTATCGCACAACACATGTTAATAGTGCTCTGCTGGGGTGTGACCTGGCCTGAGCAAGGAGAACCTGACTCTGGCATGTGCTGCTCATTCCTCTCCCCTGTAGGGGTCGTTCGTCCAGTGCCCACTCTCTCTTCCCTTTTCTTGTCATGCTGTGACTGTCCCAGGACCCCCTGACCTGGCTCCAGGGATTTGGAGTGTCTTGGGGTGGCTTCTGGAGCACTGGTATCTCCTCCAGCCAACATATTTCCACAAGCCGCACACTATATGTCAAAGAGTCACATGTGGCTCACAAACTCTGGTTTGGCCATTTGTGCTCTGGTCACTGTAGATGGAGCCTTTAGATGCAGTGAGATACCTTACATACATATCTCTGGTGTAGCTTGTGTCCTTGCATGAATCAGAGCAATAACACCTCTTGGTCTTGGAGATCTCCAGGTGAGTTCTCTCTATTATTTCATCAAGGATGTAAAGCAAACTAGTATTTGTTTGGGGAAAGTAATTTGGGAGTCCAAGCAAAAAAATAACCTTGAGGTATTTGTATTGCACATCCAGAGATCTTTGCATTGCACATGCAATGTAACTCAAACTTGGGAAATTTCACAACACATGCAAGTGCATTCATTGTTCTAGTGTACATTTTTTTCACAAGGAATAATTGAATCTCAAGGTTTTTGAAACCAATCAGTGTCATTCTTTATTTTATGTTTCTGACAGAAACATATGCTGACTATACTATTGTTGTCAAATGTGGCTTGAAACTAATGGTTGTTTTTAAAAGTAATGGTATCGAAGAAAAAAAAGAATAGTAAGGGCAACTCATAATATTCTGTGGATTGCTTTATGTAATATGACAGCGAATAGAGAGAGAGAAAAAAAAATCTATTCACTTTCACAAAAGACCAGCATCATTTATTCTGAGGTAAATAAGAACATTTGCAGATGGTGGGGTTTGGTGCAGTGCACAAAAGGGCTGGAAAAACTGAGCAGGCCACGCATCATCCATAGACAATCAATGACAGTCAGCGTTTTGGGCTTGTGCCCTTCTTCAGTCATGCCAAAAGTCAGGCAGATGCCTGAAATAAAAGGTAGTGTTGGGTTGGGGGGTTGGGAAGGGGAACAGAGTGGAACACAGTCAACTGCCAATAAGAAGATACGAGTGGGAGGGTAGAAGTGAAATAGCTTAGAAATGATGGGGGAGAGGGGTTAGAAAGATAGCTCACAGAGAAGGAAGGGAAGGGGGTGGGAAACAGGAAGAAGGCAGACAGAAGGATGAGGGAAAGAAAGAGTATGGGGATGGGGTATCAGCAGTTGGAGGTTGATATTGATGCCATCGACTTGGAGACTACCTAGATGAAATGTTATTCTGCATATTATTATAGATAATATAATATCAACCTATAGATTATAGGTTGTTATAATCTGGAACTCTGTCTGAGATCATAGTAAAGCAAAGTCAATGGTAAGATTTAAAGGGAGGTAGATAAAAGCATGAGAAGTTAAAATGGTAAATTTATATAATAGAACCATAGAAAACTACAGCACAGAAAACAGGCCATCCGGCCCTTCTAGCCTGTGCCAAAACATCATTCCGCTAGACCCACTGACCTGTATCCATTCCATAACCTTCCAGACATCTCCCATCCATGAATCTATCCAATTTATTCTTAAAACTTAAGAGTGAACCTGCATTCACCACATCAGATGGAAGCTTGTTCCACATTCACATCTCTCCCTGAGTGAAGTTCCCCCTAACGTTCCCCTAAACCTTTCACCCTAAAGGCATGTCCTCTCATATTTATTTCTCCAAATCGAAGCGGGAGTCTACTTGCATTTATAATTATCCCTTATAATTTTGTAAACTTCTATCAAATTTCCTTTCATTCTTCTACACTCCAATGAATAAAGTCCTAACCTGTTTAATCTTTCCTTGTAACTCAACTCCTGAAGACTCAGTAACATCCTAGGAAATATCTGCACTCTTTCAATCTTACTGATATCCTTTCTATAGTTAGGTGAACAGAACTCCACGCAAAACTCCAAATTTGGCCTCACCAATACCTTATACAACTTCACCATAATATCTTAACTCCTATACCCAGTACTTTGACTTATGAAGACCAAGTAGCCAAAAACTTTCTTTAAAACCCTATCAACCAGTAACACCACTTTCAGGGAATTATGTATCTGTATTCCCTGATCCCTTTTTTCCTCCGTACTCCTCAGTGCTCTACCATTTACTGTGTATGTCCTACCTTGGTTTGTCCTTCCAAAATGCAACATCTCACACTTGGCTGCATTAAATTTCATCTGCCATTTGGTCCAGATCCCTCTGCAAGCTTTGAAAGCCTTCCTTGATGTCCACAATGCTTCTAATCTTACTGTTATCAGCAAACTTGCTGATCCAGTTTACTACATTATCATCCAGATAATTGATATTGACAACAAACAACAAAGATCCCAGCACCAGTCCCTGAGGCACACAACTAATCTCAGGCCTCCAGACTGAGAAGCAATCATCCACTGCCACTCTCTGTCTTCTCTCATTCAGCCAATTTCAAATCCATTTACATCCTCTCCCTATATACCTAGTGTCTGAACCTTCTGAACTAACCTCCCATGTGGGACCTAGCTAAATGGCTTGCTGAAGTCCATGTTTACAATATCCACAGCCTTTACTTCATCTACTTTCTTGGTAACCTCCTCCTTGAAAATTTCTATAAGATTTGTTAAACATGACCTAAGATGCACAAAGCCATGTTGACTATCCTTAATCAGCCCTTGACTGTCCAAATACTTGTATATCTGATCTCTCAGAACACTCTGCAATAATTTACCCACTACTGACATCAGGCTCACTGGCCTATAATTTCCTGCTTTACTTTTGGAGCCATTTTTTAAACAATGGAACAACTTGAGCTACTCTCCAATCTTCTGGCACCTCATCTGTGGCTATGGACATTTTAAATATTTCTACCAGGGCCACTGCAATTTCTACACTCATCTCCCTCAAGGTCTGAGGGAATATTATATCAGGCCTGGGTGATTTATCTACCTTTATTCACTATAAGGCAGCAAGCACCTCCTCCTCTTTATCACTACATGTTCTATTCCACTACTGCTTGTTTCTCTTCCTTCCTTATACATTAGACCAGTTTCCTGAGTAAATATTAATGCAAAAAATTTGTTTAAGATCTTCCCCATCTCATGAGACTCCACACTTCGATGATCACTCTGATCTTCTAGGGGACTAATTTTGTCCCTTTCTGTCCTTTTACTTTTAACGTACTTGTAGAACCTGAAGGAGTTCACTTTCACATTATCTGTCAAAGCAACCTCATGTCTTATTTTTGCCTTCCTGATTTCCTTAAATATTTTCTTACAATTTCTATATGCTTCCATTACCTCATTTGCTCACTGTTGCCTACATCTGCTATACACCTCTCTCTCCTGCTTCACCAGATCGCCAATATCTCTTGAAAACCAAGGTTCCCTATGCCTGTTAACTTTTCCTTGAATCCTGAGAGGAACATGCAAACTTTGCACTCTCAAAATTTCACTTTTGAAGGCCTTCCACTTACTGAACACATGCTAGTCAGAAAACAGCATCCCAATCCATTCATCCCAGATCCTTTCTCATTTCCACAAAAATGGCCTTTCTCCAATTTAGAATCTCAATTTGAGGACCAGCCTTGTTCTTATCCATAAATAACTTGAAGCTAATGATATTATGGTCACTGGACCCAAAATGTTTGCCTACACATTCTTCTTTCACTTGATCTATCTGTTCCCTGTTAGGAAATAAAAGCATTGCATCCTCTCTCATTAGTACCTCTATATATTGATTTAGAAACCTTTCCTGAACACATTTGACAAATTCCAAGCCTCCAGCCCTCTTACAGCATAGGAGTCCCACTCAATATGTGGAAAGTTATAATCTCCTATTATCACAAATTTCTGTTTCTTACATTAGTCTACTTTTTCTCTGCAGATTTAGTCCTCCGATTCTCTCTGACTATTGGGTGTTCTATAATACAACCCTATCAGTGTGGTCACACCTTTCCTGTAGATGAGCCCTGTTCTATTTAAGCACTGCTGTGATATTTTCCCTGACTAGCAATGCCACTCATCCTCCTTTCATCCCTGCCCCTCTATCACATCTGAAACAATGGAACCCCCAAACATTGTCCTGCCCCTCTTGCAACAAAGTCTCACATGGCAATATATTGTAATCCTAAGTGCAAATCCACATCCTAAACTCATCTGCCTTTCCGACAATACTCCTTGCATTGAAATAAATACACCTGAGAATATTTCTATCATGTACAAACCTTTGATTTCTGTCTATACATACAATCATTGCATGACATTTATCCTCCTCTACCTCACTATCTGCTCTAACACTCTGGTTCTCACCTCCCTGTCAATTTAGTTTAAACCCCTTGGAACAGCGCTAGCAAACCTACCCTTAAGGATGTAATGCCAACATAATACATGCAAGAGTTGTCTTTTCTCATACTACTTCTCAGTATTTCATTTGAAAATTGGCCTAAGGAATCCAATCTCTTATATTTTTAACACAGAAACTGATTGAAATCTAGAACTCACTGACAGAAAAGTTGGTGGAGTCAAATGCACTCATTATGTTCGAGAGATATTTTGATAGGCATTTAAATAGGCATGACATAGCAGCTTATGGACTTAATGATGGAACATAATGGTATTAGTACAGATGGGTTATGAGTTAGGTGGGGGGGGGTGCAGGGCAATTAACTGTTTTCTGTTTGTACAATTCTATGACTGTATGACCTTTTGAATCAACATTCTATGCCATTACACATTATAAAATGTGGTTAATGGTAGGATTTTTAACAGTATGGAGGAACAGAGGAATCTTTGTGTCCAAGTCCATGGATCCTTCAAGGATGCAGCACAAGTTGATATGGTAGTCTATGCCACTGGGAAAAATATAAATATGTTAAAATATTGTTAAGAACACATTCTAGCAAATAGCAGTATTGTCAAATTTTGCAGCAATTTAATTCTTAATCATACAGAGTATTAGAAGTCCTTAACTTTATTTAAAAAAAAAAGCATTTGATGATCAGATTTTGTTATCCTAGCTGATTAGATCATTAGCTTCTCTTTTAGAAGTAAATGGGAATTGCTTCAAAATTGGTAGAACTGCACAATCCAAGGCCAACTCTCTGGTGCAAAAGAGGAGTTCCTTCTGAATTTGATTTGGTTTGCCCAAATGGATAAAAATAATCTTGTGGTATTGTCTTCAGGATTCAACAGCATGCACAGCATAGAAATTAGCCATTCCACTGATCGCACAAGCCTGAAGTTTCCTTTCATCTTTGTTGGCCGAGTTCTAGCAGCATTCCATTTCCTTCATGCAGTCTGGATAAAGAAGTTCCTTCTGAATTGATTATTTGTTTTATTGATGACTACTCTCCATCATTTGAAGCCCACAGCCAGTTTATATTTTACCTAAACTTTTCATACTTTCAAGGACCTTCATTGAACCATCATTTTAGTGAAACTCTTATTTTTTTTAGTGTTCAACTTCAAGTGATGGATGCTTGGTTTTCATATCCTATGACATTAATGAGAACTGAAATTCATACAATTTATAGTGACTTCCCAATCTAATGGTTTAAAACAACCCAAACGTTAGAAATGTGCAGAAACATTAAAAGCCACTATGGGATATCTGCATTTAAAATTCTTGGCTGTGTGGATTCAGAATTGGCTTGCTTGCAGATTGCAGGGAGTGGTAGTAGATGGAAAATATTCTGCCTGGAGGTTGGTGATTAGTGGTGTTCTGCTGTGACCTACACTGGGACCCCTGCATTTGGTGATTTTCAAACATGATTTGGACAAAGAAGTGGAGGCTGGGCCATCAAATTTGCGGTTGCCACAAAGGTTGGAGGTATTATGGATAGAGTAGAAGGTTGTTGTGGATTACAACAGGATATAGGCAGGATTTTGTGTTGGTTGGAGAAGTAGCAGATGGAGTTAAATCTGGATAAGTGTGAAGCAATGTACTTTGGATGGTTGAACTTGAAGGTGGAAAATGTGGTTAATGGTAAGATTTTTAACAGTATGGAGCAACAGAGGAATCTTCGTGTCCATTGATCCTTCAAGGATGCAGCACAAGTTGATATGGTAGTCAAGAAGGACTAAGGAGTCCTTAGTCATGGGATTGAATTTAAGAGTTGTGATTGCAACTCTATATAACTATGGTTCAATCACACTTGGAGAATTGCATTCAGTTCTGATCATCTCATTACTGGAAAGATGTTGGAGCTTTAGAGAATATACAGAGGAGATTAACCAGGATATTGGTAGGATTGGAAAATATGTCTTATGAAGTAAGGCTTTTCTCTTTGGAACTGTGAAGGATGTGAGATGTTTTCATAAAGATATATAATATTATGAGGGACAGAGACAGGGTGGACAGCCAGCACCTTTTTCCTGGGGTGAGAATAGCAAATACAAGAGGACATCTGTTTAAGGTGAGTGGAGAAAAGTTTAAGGGAGACATCAGAGGTCAGCCTTTTACACAGAGAGTAAAAGCGCATGGGATGCATTACTATGGTTGGTGTTGGAAATTGGTTCAATAGTGACAATTAAAACACTCTTAAATAGACACTGGGAAATAAGAAAAACAATGGGTTATGAGTGTGAAGTAGGGAAAAATTTGATTGTTGTGGAGTAGATTTAAATAGATCAGCACAAAATCATGGGTTGACGGACTTGGTCTGTGCTGTGATGTTCTATGATCTATCTGTGCACAAAAAAAATCACAAATTTCCATCAGTTCCACTGAGGGTACAAGTAGTTTCACCACCATAACTATAATATTCTGCTGGTAATAGTGGTGGTAATGAAATGGATAGTTTTGTGGGGAATTAAAATGCAATGTCAAAACTCCATTTCTTAGGATGAGCAGGCCTTATTTTTGGATGGCTTGAAAAGAGTAAATGCATTTGGTAGACCGTATTTAACTGAAAGTTGTTCAAAAGAAGCAAGACTCCTCTTGACAAATACATTTTTAAAACAATTAATGCCCAACTCATATCATTTTTAAAAAGTTACATCAATAATGGAAAGTTTAAAGAAATAATTAGAAAAAATATAATTAAAGAGAAAATCTTATTAAACCAAGATGTTTTCTAAATTGTATCCATGTCCTCAAAGTATGTTTAACCACTGGATTATTAATTAACTTATTTGGAGATATAGGAAGTGAGGATCAAATAAGAGAAATTAGAGAAAGTGTTGTAACAGAATTAGATTCCAGAGATGTCCATTTTGGACAGTCTTCACGGTTATTATAATACAGTATAATCAAAACAAAATGATTTGTTAATTGACTGCCCAATAATAAAACTTAAAGTTTTGTAAAGCTAAACCTCCATTCTTTTTAAGTTTTTTTTAATGGACTTTGTTTAGGCAAGGATGTTTATTCTTCCATATATAAGATAAGATTGAGTCAAGGGAATAAAAAAAAAGACAGGAATAAAAACAGACAAAGCCTGAAAAAGATATAAAAATGTAGGTAATATATTCACTTTAATAGAGTTGATTCGACCAGCCAATGATAAAGAAAGGAGCAACTAATTTGATAGTGCCCCTTTCACGAGTTTGATTAAGGTGAGAAATTTTTCTCTGAATACGTTTTTTAGTGATTGTTACACCCAAATAGGTTAAATTAATTTCTTACAATTTTAAAAGGAAGGCCTAATTATTCAAAGGAAAAAGCTCACTCTTCTGAAGATTTAATTTATAACCTGGAAATTGACTCAAATGAGAAATTAAAAAAGCATAGAAGGCAATGAAATCTGAAGATTAGAAATATAAAGTAATAAATCATCAACATAAAGCAAAATTTTGTGGGCTGTTTCTTTCCTTAAAATACTAGTATTATCATTAGATTCTAGAAAGCAATAGGTAAGGGTTCTAAAGCCAGGTCAAAAAGCAGTGAACTTAAAGGACATCCTTGTCTGGTTCCACATTGAAGTCTAACTGCTTTAGAAATATGAAAATCAATAAGAACATAGGCGGAAGGAATAAATATAGTAACTTAATCCATTGAATAAAGCCAACCCCAAAATTATTTTTTTCTAAAGCCTTGAATAAATAATTCCATTCTAACCGATCATTATCTACTGATTGGAATTTAATTGATGTAATTTTTAATTTATAACCTTTCTATAATGGTTCAATATCTAACATTTATATGTGATTGGGAATAAGAGAGGCTCCCTTTGATAAAATTTAAAAAAGCCTGGGAACAGGACCTACAGATTTTAATTCCTGAAACTTGGAATGTAATTTTGAAATTGGTTAATTCCTCTTCTTTATGTGCCCACCCCTCTCTCTCCTACAAAGTAAAGTAGTCCTTAGGGTTCACATGTCCAAAGTCAACTATCTTGTTTTTATGTGGATGTACCTCCTCGTTGTGCTAAATGCAACAATGGAGATGCTTCATTAATTCATATGCCTTGTACATGCCAGAGTCTTGAGAAATATTGGATCTAAGTATTTCAAACTTTCTCTGCACTATTTAAAGTTAATTTTAAAACAAATCTCCTAACTGCTTTATTTGGTATTGCTGGAGAGAGTGACATTATGTTAATGACATCTGAGCTACATGTGCTAGCTTTTATTTCTCTTATCGCTAGGGAGGCGGTGTTGCTCAGATGGAAGGATGTTACCCCGCTTAATCATGCTCAATGGCAATGTGACATCACATCATGTTTAAACTTAGAGAAGATTAGATTCTCAATTTTTGATTTGAATATAAATTTTCAAACTGAGTGGATCCCCTTTTGAATTACTTTTATAATCTTTGATTTGTTATGAAGTTAGAACTGTTGAGTGAAGAGGTAATTTATCACTCTTATAAGAATTCTGTCTTTCTTTTCCTTTTTTTGGCCAAAACACTTCTTTCTTGGGTTTAGATTTTCATTTTGTTTCATAATAAAATAATATAATCATACAATATAATCTGTTTGATTAAAATGTGGCATACCTTGGATGTAATGATATGATTTAATTGGAATGTATCTTTTTGAATTTTAACATATGTACTCTGTCTTTTTGGATGTGAGATTTCAATTTAAAAAAAAATTGAAAAAGAAACGAAAAGAGAAAATGTTAGTGATAGGGTGCATGTCAATTCATTAAGGTAGAATTCCATGTTGAATTGTGTGATGTTGCTATTAATTATTTTTGTTCACTATTCATCTTGCTTCAAATAGACCATATAGACTTATTTCAACTTCTGTAGCTTGAACATTTTCTATTAATCTCAGTCTATTCGCAGTCAAAAGATGGTGTAATTCCACCTAATAAAAAGACAATGTGGAAATTTTAAGAAATCAGACAAAAAAGCGAACAGTTATAATGAAGTTGATGAATATTTTGAACACTCTGAACCATCCATGCACAAAGCATTGCTTTTCATGCCAAGACCAATGTGATTATAAAACCCATCTGGTTTCTTTGGTCACTTTATTTTAATTCAATCACAGATTAACTGGACTGCCTTTTCATACATGTAAAGTTTTGTAATAGCTGTCAGGGTCCTGAACTTCCCAGCATTTTCTGAACCATAACGTGACTTCAAATGCATCAGAGATCCATCTACACTACTGACTCAGCACATTTTTATACTACAATTTACTTCCAACTGTGCATATTTATTATTTCTGCAATTTTTGTTGTATTTTTCATTGTTTTCTTGTGTATTGTTATCTTTTGTGCTTTTATGTAATTGGGAAGCTGCAACAAGTCTTTCATTGCATCCATGCTTTGTACTTGATTCATTCATTCATTTAATGAACAGAATTTTAAACCATAGAGGCAGTTAGTAACACATGACAGCTATCTGCCTTTATATGAATAGACAGATGAATCTGATTGGATGTGGTTGCCAAGAGGCACAAGTAAACCAGGGATACATAGACAGGGGCAATTTTAAATTCACTCTGAACCTTGATTCCACTCTCTGAGCAGTCACAGAATCATAGAAAGATATAGCATGTGTTATGAGTCCAAAGGACCCTAAAACCCAGCAGCAATGGATATTGACCAAGACAAATGGTTACTTCAACAAAAGTTGCTTTTAATTATCTTTAAACATGAAAAAAGAATCACACTTTAACTTATCACTATTGACTTAACTAACCTAAATTAATCCCCTTCTAATTCTAAGAGCACATGTATGTAATGTGTGTGTAAGTTCAGAAAAGTTATTTGATTCACAGTCCAATCTCACTTCTCATTCTTCCAAGTTCACTGGTTGCAGGCAATTCTTATTCTGTGCACAGAATTTAACATTGATAAAGTTCAGCAGGCTTTGGTGCTTGAAAGGTAAATGGTTACCATTCAGGAAGGTTCTTGTCAGTTTTCAGAGAGAGATTTGTTATTCGCTGAACACCCACAACTGATTCCTTTTTAATCAGCCACTTCAGTGTCTTGCTGAAGAAACTTGCCCCATCAGGGTTCTCCGGATGATAACTTCTTTCTTTCAGGTCAACACAGATTTCCTTTTTGTTTCCCTTATTTCAAGTGAAACATTAGGCAGCCAGTCCTCTGCATGAACCACAAGGGCTTTGACCAAACTGAACCAAGCACTCACAACCCGTCTTCCAAATGGGGTTTCTCCACAAGCTTTCCAGCTTGTCCTGTTCCAGTCCCATCTGCTGCTGCCAACTGTAAAACTGCAGAAGTAAATTCTGTGTGTGTGTTTGTCTCCCTCTCTCTCTGAGAGAAAAGCTGTTCTCTCTACTTGCAAAACCAGATGATCTTCTGAGAACAGCAAGTTCCATTGCAGACAGTCTGCAGCTCTGACAAGTTCTTTCATCTCTTGGGCACTCTCCAAAGCTTTTTCAAATGCTCTGGAGCCAACATGTCTAGCTTGAGCAGAGTTCCAGTATTTTAAATGAGATCTGTTTTGAAGTGTTTGTATGTGACCTACACTAAAAAACTTGCCCCAATTTATCTCCCCAAAACATATCTATATACAAAACAAACACAACATAATCTGTCACACATGTAAACAAGTCTGTACCAACCATGAATCATCCACTTAATTTAAACCAATTTTTTTAAAATTTCCCAAATATACCTAATGCTCTTCAAATTCTACCACTCACCTACACATGAGGGACAATTTACATTGGCCATTTAATTAAAGGAGAAGGACATTTTTGGGATGTGGGAGGAAATTGAGCACCCAAAAGAAAGCCACCCAGTTACAGGGAGAACATGCAAACTCTGTGCAGACAGCACCTGAGATAAGGATTGATACCATGAAGCAGCAGCTCAAGTCACATAATATCGCTCAAGATATACTGATGATATGCCATGGATTCCTGCTCACAGGCCTGCTTGAAAGTTCTACTGGATAGACCTTGGACTTCCAAGGTGACTCTCTGCTGCATTTTGTTGCTGGGCTTTTCAGAAAAAGAGCAGATTGCTGATCAAACTTTTAAAAACAAATAAACAACTTCCATGAAAATTCACTCCATCATAGTGATAGTTTGTTTGTGGTCATTCCTGAGCCAATAATTCAGAAGTGATATTGTTAACATCCCATTTCAAAAAATGGGGAAAAATCATGTTTGTTCAACAAATTTGTTAACGATACCACAGCAGTGGGTTGCACAAAAATGAGTCAGCATACAGAAGGGGGCTTGAAAACTTGAAAGAATGGCATGCTATAATGCCATTCAATGCCACCAAAACCAAAGAGTTGATTGTGAAATTCAGGAGGGACTAGAGGTGTATGATCTAGTGATCATTGGGGAATCGGAGGTGAAGAGGGTGAGAAAAATTATGTTCCTGGGAGTTACTATTTCAGAGGACCTTTCCTTGACCCAATACACAAATGTCATTGTGAAGAAAGTACATCAGTGCCTTTACTTCCTCAGGAGTTTGTTAAGGTTCGGTATGACATTGAAATTCTTTGTTAAACATCTAGACACATGCAGTGGAAAGTGTGCTGACCAGCTGTACCGGATATGGAGGCACTGATACCTTTGAGCAAAGAGCCCCATAAAAAGTAATGGACAAGGCCCAATAAATCACAGGCAAAGCTCTCCCCACCATCGAAAACATCTACAAGGAATGCTGTCATCAGAAAGCAGGGATCTACACCACCCAGGACATGCTCTGTTCTCACTGCTGCCATCAGGAAAGATGTGTGGGTGCCACAGACTCATGCTTTCAGGTTCAGGATCAGTTGCCACCCCTCCATCATCAGACACCAAAGTAACAAAGCCAGTTGGAGACTCACTTACTTTGCACATTATTAATTATTATTGAATTACACAATTTGTTTGCACTTCATTTTTGTTTACATTTCTCTCTTTTGTATATGTATGTGTTCTTGAGTACAGTTTTTTTTTCATTATTGATAAGTAGAAATTCTGATTGCCTGCAGGAGGAATCTCAGGGTTGTGTGATGCCATGTGTGTACTCTGACAATAAATCTGAACTTTGAATAAAGATCATTAATAAAATGTGCTAGGAAATTAGCTGTATTTTATGACTGATGGTAATCATTATATAAATGTAGAAATATATCACAATTTAAATACATAAAAAGGAGAATAAAGCAAACTTCAAAACAGACCAGTATAGGATATGTTGAAAACCCTGCAATTCTTGAAAACCCAAAATGGTGGAAATAATTATGCCTTGCAGCATTTTTTTAGAGAAACAAATTAATCTCAAGGATCAATTAAATGTCAGATCAGGAATATATGAATGGCCATCATATTTATTTTTCACTTAATATAATCCGAAACATTCTCCAAGATTGACGCGTATTTATATCAGTCTGAGTTAATGTTATGGATCCTGTTTGATTTGAAATTTGTACTGTGATTTCTATTTGTCAATGCTTGATTTAGAGCCTGGGTTCCACACAGTGAGAGAGACAGTCAATTGAATTGTACTATCCACTGTCAATTCTCTTCAAGGAATATCCACTTTGATAAGTAGAAATTCTGACTGGCCTGCAGGATTTTTGACAGGATTTCTGAAAGCCCCTCTTATGTTTCGCTCTTTGTTGTCCTGACTGGTCTTTTCTTTGACAATGTTCTCATCAATACTCAATACCACAATTCTCTTTGCATCCCTTTGTTTCCACATGTGCTGTTTGACCCATTAAATTTCACTAGCAGTTTATTTTTGTTGCAAGAAATTGACTGAGAGGTTTGCTTGGTTTTTAATGATCAGAAAAGCAGAATAGAAATCGAAATCTATAGGAAAAAAAATAAAGCATACCTAAACTGATAATGATGACCCAGATTCCTGGACACATGGTCAGAAAGTAATGGTTTGTTTTGAGTTTAAGTCTGTACCCTCATCCCAGGGAAATTCCGTTCAAATTGCTGTCATTTGTTTGCATGGTTGACTGTTACGTTTTCTAGCTTTTTACTGTGAATTTCATGGAGAGAGTGAGGGAGTTGGACTTTGTGATTCAACAAAATGTTCAGTTCCACTTCCTTTAAAGTAAAAGTTCAGGAATTCATATTTTCCACATATCACAAAAAAGATACATGCTAACACTTTGCTATATATCCCTTAATTATTTGAAAAACAAATCAAAGGGAAGTTTCTTTTGCACACTGGGCCTGTTGAAATTGTAAATCCATTTATTAGGCAGTGATTTCTAAACCTATCACACACAGTGGAAAGAAGAATTCTTTCTCAGTGTGCGGTCAATACATGTGTATCTCTCCAGATTTATTAATGCATTTAAATTTTGGGAAATATTTTAGTACATAATTTGCTTAATCAGAAATGCAACACCAGAAGTCTGAATCAGGAAAGCAGTCAGGTGAGTTGACTGAAATGAACTTTAACTCCAGTCCAAGCAGACCTTACAGAGGAATATACAATTGTAAGCGGCAAGATAAGGCGAATAATGACAACCTTTCTTCAAGACTAGAGGAGTCTAAAAACGAGAGGGCATACTAAAAACGAGAGGGCATAAGATTTAAGGTGAGTGGGGAAAGATTTTAAATGGGCCTGAGGGAAAACTTTTTTCACATAGAGGGATGTGCATATATGGAATAAAATACTGGAGGAAGCTGAAGAGGTGGGTAAAATTTAGGAGGCTTTTAGACAGGTACATTGACAAGAAAAGTTTGAAAGGATATGGGAAAATGGAGGCAAATAGAACTAGCTCAGGTAGACAACATCCACATTGGGCAGAAAAATGGGATTCCATTCTGTCCAACTTTCTGACTCCATGAACCACTACTTCTTAAACTCATATGAATGTTCTCTACTCAAAAGCAAATTGTAATAAATCTGACAATCTGGCAGAAAGTGTGAAATTTTCTGCATTTTTTTTGTCCATTACCTGGACTAATAGAACAATAAAATAGGTAGAAATTGGCCATATAATGAGTGATCATTCAGAAGTCTCTAAATGATGCATCATTCAGACATGCAAAGTGAAAAATGTCCTCACCCAGATAGGACAAGCAGTATTGTCACTAGTGGCGAACCACGCCACTCCATTATCACAAGTTGCAGGCACCCACAGGATCAGGAGTTCGCGGGGGGGGATGGGGACACAAAGAACTCTGGGAAGTGTGTGACTTCAGAGGTTGGGTGATTGTTATAGTGTGCCAACTGTAATTATTTAAACTCCTGCAAAGATTCCAATAATTAGTTCTGTTTGTTCAGCTCATCACAACTTCTGTTTTGCTTTATTCATTGCACCACCCGCTACACACTTACGTTTGGAGTTGTTGTGGGTTATTGATACTTTCTGGCTGGGAAGACCATTGACACCAATTGACTATGAGCTGTTGGTGAACATTTTGGCTCTGCTATTGTTTCAACATTGCAGAGATGGTCCCTTCATTTGTCTCAATGTGATTGCAATGTTGAGTAGAACACACACAGCTAGTTTTTAACACAGCTTCAGATGTTTAATGAATTTAAGTTTTACAGTGGCTGGAGAGAGATTTGACCTTGGATTTGTTTAATTTCCCTCAGTTTGGTTTAATTCAGTGGATTGCCACATGTATTGAGATACAGTTTAAAATCTTAGTTTTTTATACTTTCTGGCACCCTTTTGGATTTAAAAATTCACAGAAAATATGGCAAAAGTGAAAGTAACATTATTATTTTTGACAATGGTCTAAGTGGGTTTATCAGTTTAACACACAAGAAAATATGATTCTTCACAGTATCTTCCTGCCTTTCCTTCCAACAGGAGCTGAGTCCTCCGTCGGCAGATTGGAATCTGACATGGGCTGCCCCTCTGTGCCATCAGACATATTCATGGTAAAAGCATGAGTGTGACTGAGGTATATTATTGGTAACCACTGTCACACACCATATTGGGGTGTAGCGTGGCAGAAGTGATGCTCTTTCAGGAAGGGAAGGGCACAATTATGGCAGGAGAAGAGCAATGATTCCTTTGGAAGTATCTGGAGAGGCAGTACCTCTCCTGTCCAAAGAAATCCTTCCTAAAAAGAAAGAGTTTAACTCACCTTTGGCTTTCTGACCAAGGTGCCATCTAAACACATTCAATCCAGGCCTCCTGTCATTGGAAATTGCAACATTATCGTGATGCTGTTGATGCTGTTGGGGTAGGATTTTAGATTTTAATTCAGCCCCCACTTGCCAGTAGCTGGAAGGCAGTCAAAATAGCTAAGCACTGATGCTTGGACCATCTTTCTCTCATCCTCTTCTTGTCCATGGGACCCAACTACAGCTTGCAGCACTCTATTTACATCAATCTACAGGCGCTACATATTCTCAGCTGTCCTCTCTGTGACTCATATTCAGTACTTCACTGAATCTAGACTTATACTGCATGGAAACAGGTTACTTGGCCCAACATGTCCTTGCTGACCAGTGGATTCCCTTCTGTACTTATATAGATGGACCATTAAGCAATTGAAGTGGTCATCAACCACTCCTCCTCATCCAGATGAAACCCACTCTTTGACAGCACTACTCCATCAAACCCTCCTTCATCCCTCATCTCTACAAGAAATTTCACAATTGCAAATGCCACTCAGTCTTCAACTTCTGTTCCTTTCTAAATTCCTTCATTGTAGATCAATAGTACAGGAAGATTGCTGACATGTTCCAACTGTACAAGATGTTGGCGAGACTGCACTTGGAGTATTGAAACATGAAAATCTGCAGATGCTGTAATTGTAATAAAAACAAAAATTTTGGAGAAACTCAGGAGGTCTGACATCATCCATAGGAAGTAAAGTGTTTCTCAACTTTTTTCTTTCCACTCACGTATCATTTTAAGTATTGCCTATGCCATAGGTGCTCTGTGATTAGTAAGGGATTGCTTAAGGTGGTATGTGGGTGGAAAGAAAAAGTTTGAAAACTACTGTTCAAGACCCTGATAAATGTTGGAATAAACACTGTTCTTGATCCTTGAAATGTGCACGGTTTCATAGCTCCAAAGGAAATGGGCCAATGACAATTTTTCTCAAGCCAAATATTTCAGTAACAATTGGGTCTACAGCAGTGATTATCAATCTTCCCTTCCCACTCACATCCCACCTTAAGCAATCCCTTACTAATCACAGAGCACTGATGGCATAGGGATTACTTAAAGTGGGATGTGAAAAAGGTTGAGAACCACTGGTTTTGAACCTCCCCAAACTATTCTAACCATTAACTACTTCAGAACTACCAAAATTATAACATCATTTTTCTTCAATAACTGCAACTGTGAATTATATTCCTTTTAAGATTGCAAACTCTTTTATTTGTCTTATGGCATATTATGGAAATTTAAGTTATTCTATTGATTGTGTATCTTATAAACCTGTGTGGCTGCAGCAGTTAGAATTTTGGTTCACCTATACATATGCTTACATGTTACATTATACATCAGTTTGTGGGTAGAGTAGAATAGACTTATATTCACAAAATATTTGAAGAATGAATGTCAATACTGTTACCCTCAGCTGGAGTTAGGTGGCATTATCTCAGTATAAAGAGAGAGGATATTTACAATTTACTCAGAGGTTTGTGAATTGTAGCTTGTGTGTTCTCAGTAAATTCTTCATCACAAAGAACCATTGCTGTGTGTACAGAATTATGCACTCTGGAAACAAAGAGTTCTAAAATTATCCACATTTAGTTGATTTAAAATGTCTTTGCACACTGGTTCTGAAAGTTTCTAAACACAATGTTGCAAGCCATGTGATAATGTTAAAGTAGCAATAATTGCTTATAATGAATTCTGCAGTGCTTCCATTTTTTTAATTCGTGAAAAAATATATTGCATTAAATATCATTGGTTTTTGCACTCTGATGTTTGGAGCAGTGTTGGTGTTGAAGCTGTATGGTTGGAGGAACTCAATGGGTCAAACAGCATCAGAGGGAGAAAAAGAATTGTTGATGTTTCAGGCTGGAACAAAGAAGTTTGGTAATGTTCGTTCCTGAATTGAAGGTGTTTTCTTACAAGGAAAACAAAATATGGAAAATTGAACAGTACCGCACAGGAACTGGTCCTGCAGTGTCTGAACCAAATCTGTTCTGCCTGCAAATGATACATATCCTTCTCTTCCCTGCACATTAATGTGTCTATCTGTAAATCTCCCATAGCTGCTTCTACTGCCTTTGGCAGCTGGATCCAGGTACCTCCCTCTCTGTGTAAAATAGTTGCCCTGCACATCTCCTTTAAACTCCCCAACTCTCACCTGAATGCAGATCATTCAGTGTTTGACATTTTTACCGACAGACAGATTCTGACTATCTAGCCTATCTATGCTCTCAATTTAATAAATTTGAAAACAACACGTTTGTCCAACCTCTCTCCATAGCTCATAACCTTTTATCCAGCCATCATCCTCATAAATCCCTTCTGTGTCCTTTCCAGAGTCTCCACATCAGAGGTTGGTGAATCTTTGAAATGCTCTGCATCTCAGAGATGCAAAGTTAAGTCCATGAATATAGTCAAGGTTGGGGTTGAGAAGTTTTGGTGAACTGGTCAGAATGTGAAACTGAGACCAAGATGACTTCTGCCACAAGATTACTGAATGGAAGAATGGGTCCAAGGAGCCATAGGCTCAGTTCTCCTATTTGTTGTGTTCCTTTGCATATTCAGAGATATAGAACACTACAGCACAGTACAGGCCCTTTGGCCTTCAATGTTGTGCCAACCCATATATTCCTTAAAAAAGTACTAAACCCACCCTACCAGTAACCCTCTATTTTTCTTTCAACTATGTGCCTAAGAATTTCTTAAATGCCCCTAATGTTTAAGCCTCCACCATCATCCCTGGCAAGGCATTGCAGGCACACTCAACTCTTTGCATAAAAAAAACATACCCCTAATGTCTCCCCCAAAGCTTCCCTCCCTTCACTCTCTACACATGTTCTCTGGTGTTTGCTATTCCTGCCCTGGGAAACAGGTGCTGGCTGTCCACCCTATCCATGCCTCTCATAATCTTGTAGACCTCTATCAAGTCTCCTCTCATCCTTCAATGCTCCAAAGAGAAAAGTCCCAGCTCTGCTA
>NW_027212117.1:0-40845 GCF_036971445.1 Narcine bancroftii | reverse complement strand
CTGTTTTGTACTGCGTGCCCGTCTTAGCCAATCTGCTGACTTGTTTCTGCAACCCATGCTACGTGTACTTGCTGGACTGTGGTCCTGATTGATGGATATGCCAACCTGTGGATGGAGTCTAAAACTCGTTGCCTCCATCCCATTGGGATGGTAGGTCGAACCTGCCTGGTGGTCATGTCACACAGGAGGGTAGTGATACCTGTGCTGGCTGGGATGTCCTGAAGCTGCAGCCCTGTGATGGCGGTCCTGTACTGAGGTATCTCATCATCCTGCAGCTGTGCCTCCACCAGTGCCACAAAATCCAGTCCATTAGCCAGAGAGTGGATGCTTTATCTTTACAAGGCATCCGCGAACATGTTGTCTTTTCCAGAGATGTGCCTTATATTGGTGGTGTACTCTGAGACACAAGACAAGGCTTGGGGTATGTGAAAGCCCTTCCCTCTAGGAAGTACTGGAAGTGGCAGATGGCTAAGTACAGTGCCAGTAGCTCTCTGTCAAAAGCACTGAACTTTAGCTCAGGGGGCTGCAGATATTTGCTGAAGAAAGCTAGAGGACACCAACTTCCTTCTATCTGTGGCTCCAGAACTCCACCAATTGCCATTCCTGAGGCATCAAACATGAGGGCTTTTGGTGCGTCTGACATGGGGTGGGCCAGGAGTGCAGCATTAGCCAGGGTTTCCTTCGCTTCCATAGATGCTCATACAGAGTCGTCGTCCCAGGTCAAGTCCTTTGCCTTTCCGGTCATCAGGGTGAAGAGTGGGCACATGGTTCGAGCTGCTGCAGGAATGAATCTGTGATAAAAGTTGACCATCTCCACGAACTCCTGTAGTCCCTTGGTCATACTGGGCCTCAGGAAGTTGTGGATAGTATTCACCTTGCTGTGTAATGATGTGGTTCAGCATTTGGTAATCCTGTGGCCCAGGAAGTCAATCGTGCTCAGTCTGAACTGGCATTTAGCCAGGTTGATAGTAAGGCTGAAATCACGTAGGTGACTGTAGAGGCTTCAGAGGTGTTGTAGAAGTTCCTGCCAGGTTCTGCTCGCCACCAGGATATCATCCACATAGATGAAGATTCCGTCCAGGTCTCGGCCCACTGTGTCCATCAGTCGATGGAAGGTCTGTGCCGCGTTCTTGAGCCTGAATGGGATTCTCAAGAACTCGAACAGCTCAAATGGAGTGATGATGGCTGTCTTGGGGATGTTGTCAGGGTGTACCATGATTTGGTGGTACACTTGGACAAAGTCCACTTTGGAAATGATTGTTGCTTCATGCAGGTTTCCCACCAAGTCCCGGATATGTGGCAAGGGGTAATGATTTTGAGTGGTATCCTCATTAAGCTGATGGTAGTCACCACACAGTCTCCAGCCCCAGATGCTTTAGGCACCATCTGCAGGGGAGAAAGCCCTGTCTGACTGCCGAATGATACGGAACTCACCCTTGGCCAGTGGGAGCTTCTCCGGGGGGGATGTCGTCTCACCCTTGAGTGGAGTGGTGGACACTTGGTAAAGATGTGATGCCTGATGCCAGGTTGGGCACCTCCACCATTAACTGAGGGGAAAGGACTGCTGGGATCTCGGCCAGCTCCTTGGAGAACTCATCACCCGAGCTTGGATGGAGTCCAGGTGCAGTGCTGGGAGCCCAGAGCCCCTCAGTGCGAAGGTTTGGAATGTCTCTGCATGCACAAGTCTCTTGCACCTGAGGCCTACAAGGAGGCTGTGGGCCTGCAGGAAGTCCGCTCTGAGGAATGGCTGTTCCATTGCAGCCAATATGAACTCACATGAGAAGTGACTGCCTCCGAACTGCAGCTCGGCCCTATGTGGGCCATAGGTCCGTATGCTGCTGTTGTTGGCAGCCCTAAACGCGGGGCCCACTTTCCTCCATCTAGCGTCCAAACCTATCGGGGGCATCACGCTGACCTTCACTCCTATATCCATCTTCTGGAAAGGTGATCCCATACGTACAGGAGGCTCTTACAATGGCCAGCCACTGTGGCCATCAGCGACAGCTAGCCTTGTAGTTTCCCTGGAATTCATAAGGCAACCAGCATCAGCGAGCCTCGGGGCCCCATCTTTGGTGGTAGAAGCACCATCTCTCCTTGGACTCATCCCTGCATCTTGCCTGCCACTCCTTTCCCGGGCCTGCCTTTGTCTGGTTGTGAGACTTCGTGACAAGCCCCACGGAAGTGGAGCACTTCTCTTTCTGCTTCCACAGAATGTCTGACTGTACTGCGTTTTTCCGGGGGTCACTGAAATCCGTGTCAGCCAGGAGCATTTGGATGTCCTCGGGCAGCTGCTCAAGAACACCAGCTTCAACATGATGCAGGACTCGTAGTCTCCCAGGAGGGCCAGCATCTCGTTCATGAACGCTGATGGGGATCTGTCCCCTAGCCGATCCAGATGAAGCAGCCATGCCACTCTCTCTTGCCACGAGAGCCCAAAGGTCTCGGTTAATAGATTTTTGAAGGCAGTGTAAGTGCCTTCCGATGGTGGTCTGCGGATGAAGTTGGCTACTTTATTTGCAGTCTCTGAATCCAGGGTGCTGACCATGTGGTAGTACCGTGTGGTCTCAGATGTGATGCCCCATATCTGGAACTGAGTCTCAGTCTGGTCGAACCACCCACCGAGTTGAACTGTCCAGAAGGTCGGGAGCTTGAGGCCGACTGCGCTGATTGCTGCTACACTATCCATCGCTGGGTTTAGATGCTGTCTAAACTACCGACATCATCTACGGCTCCTAGAACGCTTCTATCAGTGCTGTCTCCACTCCATCCTCAACATTCATTGGAATGACTTCATCACCAACATCGAAGTACTCGAGCTGGCAGAGTCCACAAGCATCGAATCCATGCTGCTGAAGACCCAACTGTGCTGGGTGGGCCACATCTCCAGAATGGAGGACCATCGCCTTCCAAAGATCGTGTTCTATGGCAAGCTCTCCACTGGCCACCGAGACAGAGGTGCACCAAAGAAGAGGTACAAGGACTGCTTAAAGAAATCTCTTGCTGCCTGCCACATTGACCACCGCCACTGGGTTGATATCGCCTCCAACCGTTGTAAGGTAAAACATCATGAGATGGGAATGTGTAAGGAGTTACCCTGCCCTGTTACAGGGCTGTAACAAGATGTAAATGCATCCTTGTACTTACAAGATAAGAGAGACATTGATGGATTGAGAGGCAGGAAGCTAGCAGGGAAAGGATAGCAACAGTTTTAGTCATTGGACAAGTAATGATATGATGATGTTCTAAGCATGTATCCAAGGGTATAAAAAATCACCATTTTGCTGATAACGGCAGAATGCATTCTCCGACTAACATGGTTGGTCGCAAGTGTTACAATCCGGTAATAAAGAACAAAGAACCCTGATTTCGACTCAGCCTGGTGTTTGTCTCACTCATTCATGAACAAAGCAGACCTAACACCGTGCATCTTGGCGCCTCACAGTTCGGCGGGCAGCAACCTCCTTTGAAGAAGACCGCAGAGCCCACCTCACTGATAAAAGTCAAAGGAGGAAAAACCCAATACCCTACCCCAACCAACCAATTTTCCCTTGCAACCGCTGCAACCGTGCCTGCCTGTCCCACATCGGACTTGTCAGTCACCAACCTGCAGCAGATGTGGACATACCCCTCCATAAATTTTCATCCACGAAGCCAAGCCAAAGAAAGAAGAAGCTGTTGGGGTCACCAATTGTAGCCAACTGGTTAAAAGAAACACATATTTGCACTGTGGGAGGTTAAGCTCTGAGATTTATTGAGGCTGAAAAGATTCCTTTGGAGTTTTCGCTGTGTGATTGGCTGACATCAGCTGCATGAATAACAATAGTGGGCGGGAACATTCTTGCATGTGAATTCCCTTCTTCCCCAGCCTCTTATAGATCTGTTAGCTCGGCAGCTTGGTCAGCACCATTTTTGGTCTGCTGGTCTTGCACTGCTCCAGTTTCAACTGCGCTGGTTCGCTGTGTTAAGGGACGTGTTACAGTGTGTTATGATGCTGTTTCCTACTGCGCGCACCACGCGATATGCTGGCTCGATCTCTGCAGTGGAAGGCCGCCACATTAATTTAAATTATACTGAATCACGCTCAAACCAGAAGTTGACGCCATTCTACTTCCAGTCAGCTTTCCGGTTCATAACAATGGGTTGTTCGTAAATTGGATGTCTTCAATCCAGGGACTACCTGTAGATAGTAGAACCATCAATATTATAGCACAGAAAACAGTCTCCCCAACCTTTTTAGTCTGTGCCAAACTATTATTCTGCCTAGACTCACTCCCCTATACTCAGTCCATAGTCCTCTGTGCCCCTCCCATCCATGTACCTGTATAAACTTTTCTTAATCATTAAAAGTTCCCACTAAACTTTTCCCCTTTCACCTTTAACTCGTGTCCTCTACTTTGTATCTCAACTAGCCTTAGTGGAAATAAAACATGAAAGTTTTCAGATACTGTGGTTGAAGTAAAAATATAATGCTGGAGAAATTCAGCTGGTCAAACAGAGCCCTTTATATAAGAAAGATAAAGATAGGGCTTGAGCCCTTCATCAAAGTATGAAAAAAGGTAGGCAGCCACCCAAACTAAAAGGTGGGGAGGGAGCAGAAGGGGAAGGAGCACAGTTCCAAAGGCAGAAG
Organism: Narcine bancroftii; assembly: GCF_036971445.1. Lineage (NCBI taxonomy): Eukaryota > Metazoa > Chordata > Chondrichthyes > Torpediniformes > Narcinidae > Narcine > Narcine bancroftii. Next base: position 36,218 of record NW_027212117.1, on the reverse strand, counting down.
GAAATACATGGATAAAGGAGAGAGGACACACCGGCAAGCAGGGGGAGGGGGGAGGAATGGCGCTGTGAATGGAGAGTGAAGGGAGTGGGGACCTGAAGAAAAGCAGACAAAGGGAAAGGAAAGAGAGGGAGAACAGAGAGTAGGCGAGCATAAACCTTAGAAGTCAAATGTAAATTCCATCCAGTTGGAGAGCGCTGTTCCTTCAATTTACAGGTGACTTTGGTGGGACAGTACCTGAGGCCATGGACAGACATGTCAGCATGGGAGTGGGACATGGTTAGCCACTGGGAGATCCTGTTATTGATTTGATCTCTGTCACTCCGATGCAGAGAAGGCTACAAAAGGATCACCGGATGTACTAGATATCTCCCGTGGATACATAAGTGAAGTGTTGCTTCAGTTGAAAAGACTGTGTGAGCCACGAATGATGGTGAGAGAGGAGATGTGAGTGTGGCACCTCCTTCAGCCATAGTGGAAGGTGCCAAGGGGCTGATTGCTGGGGAGGAATGAGTGGATGAGGGATTTATGAAGGGAGCAGTCTCTACTGAAGGCAGAGAGGGGAGGAGAGGGGAAGATGTAAAAACACAAAATGCTGGAGAAGCTCACCATGTCAAACAGTGTCCTCTATGTAGCAAAGGTAAAGGTACATAACTGACGTTTTAGGCTTGAGCTCTTCGTCAAAGTATGAGAATATGCCAGGAGGCATCTGAACAAAGGAGTGGTGGGGGGTGGGGGTGGGGAGAGGGTAATGAAAAAGGCAGCAGATTATAGGTGGAGAAAGGAGGGAAGGTACAGAGGGGGAGGAGAGATGGCTGAGATGGTAATGGAGAGGGGAGGGGAGGGGAGAACTGGACAGACAGCAAAGTGGGAGGGAGAAGCAACCAGTTGGAGTAGAAAGCAGAAAAGCCAATGTTACTGCCATCTGACTGAAGATTGCCCAGGTGGAAAATAAAGTGTTCCTCCAATCTGTGGGTAGACTGAGTGGATAGTACATAAAACCATGGACAGACTCAGTGAAGTGATCTCACAATCTGCATCTGGTCTCTCCAATGTAGAGAATGTCACAAAGCGAGCACCAGATACAGTAAATCAATCCTGTGGATACGCAAGTAAAGTGTTGCTTCACTTGAAAGGCCTGTTTGGGGCACCAGACCATGGTCAGGGAGAAGCTGTGGCCACAAGTATTGCACCTCCTGGAGGTACAGGGGAAGGTGCCATGGGAGGTGGGGGAGGTGGGTGATGGGTAAGTACATGAGGGAATCACAAAGGGAGCAGTCCCTGCAGAGGGGAAGATGTGTCTGGTAGTGGGGTCCTGTTGTAGGTGGCGTAAATTATAGAGGATGAAGAAGCTAGTAGGGTGGTGGGTAAGGGCAAATGGAATTCTGTGTTTGCTACATCTAAGGACAAAGGGTCCAGGACAGATGAACGGGAAATGGAGGGGAAGCGGTTAAAAGGTGAGTTGATGGAAGTGGAAGCGAGGCCACATCTGTGGAAGAAGGTGGACATTTCAAATGATCTGGACTAAAAGACCTCATGTTGAAAACTAATGCAGCCGTGAATGAAAATTTGTGAGAAGGAAATAGAATCTTTGCAAAGGAGTGGGTGTAAAGAAATGTAGTTGAGGTAGTTGTGGGAATGAGTGGATTTGTAAAAAATGTCCTGTTTTTTTCCCTCTAATTCTTTTTCTTCCTTGCATGTCTTTTTGTTTTGAAAATTTTGTTTATAGTTTTACAGACTCATATTAGCCAAATGTTATAGGGGGAAAATCCTCCCCTTTTACAGATTATAGTTTGCCGAGTCCTCCCTTTTTCCTCACACCCCCCCCACCCTTCACGTCTTTCCCCACCCCCACCCCCATCCTTTACCCTATCTCCAACTCAACCCAAGTAAAAGCATAAAAATCAATTATTAAAAACAATAATGCAAATACAAAAGGGAAGAAGGGACAGAAATAAAAAAAGGGGGTGAGCCGGCAGGATTTTCAAGATGTCTCCTCATTCTCAGGGTTTCCAGGCTTTTGAGATCTTGTTATTCCTATTGGGAAAGGCCCTGGGGAGGCTAATCACACCTGTGCTTCGATGTGTCACAGGTATGGCTGTCACACCTCCACGAATGCGTCATATCACCCTCTTAAGTTATAAGATATTTTCTCCAGGGGAACACAGCTCTGCATCTCCATGTTCCATCTTGCTATGGAAGAGTCAGATTTCCAGGCAGCCATTATGCATTTCCTGGCCACCCCAAGGTGTCCCTCACAAATTGAATTTGATGTTTAGAAAAAATTGGACTCACGTCCATAATGTCCCCTAGCAGAATTAAGGCAGTATCCTGCAGATACTCCACCATTTTTTCAAAATGTCCCCTAATTCTACCCAGAAGGGCCTCACCTTGCATGTCCTTTATTTTATTTTTACTTTGGCTTTTACCTCTCTTATAAACCACAGATGCATAATTTTTCCATTCAAATATCAGCAATGCACACTAACACAGTCATAAAAATTTCAAATGAAGTACAGGAATCAGTTCAAAAGACACAGATGATATTCCTTTGTAATCCAAAATAAACATAGGGAGATATTGGATATCCAAAATTAGGCTCGAAAACATTTGTGTAGGGGGAAAAAACAATTGCAGGTGGAAGACTGCATTTCTGAAATGAACTTTTTATTTCTGAATTGATTTGAGATGTCAGAGATAGTGATAATGATTGAAGAAAGAAAGTAGTCAAGGCATGTTTTTCTTTAATGATTCCCGATCAAAGGCTGAAAGAAAAATAGAAAGCAATTAAAATAAACATGGTAGGAAAAAAAAGAGTAGAGCTCCTATTAGATGCAGAACCAACCCTTCTCAAAGTGTTCACTGTTCAAGTATAGATGATAATATCATGAACTATAACCAAAAGCACACATTGCAAGTGCTGCATATCTGAAATAAACACAATGCTTTGTATCAGTATATTTTATTCACAAAATGTATAAATGTACAATACAGGACTTTACATTGTCCTCATTCTCTGTCCCTAGCCTGTTGTTAAGCATTACAAAATTTTTGATTTATATCAACATGGCATCATGTTTTTCAGTCCTAACCATTCCATCAGTGACAGATTATTGCACAAAGTACCACCTCTGACTGTCCAGTATCAGGAGGACTCCCTCCTGTGGCCTTCTCCCATGCACTATTCTTCAGTGCATGTCTTTCTGCAATTTGGGCTGGGCTACTCAGCAGTTTTAAGACTTGGACAGCATTTTTATACTGCAAAAATCATCAAATCTCTAGCACTCAGGCAGTCCAGTGTTCTACAAGGTTCTGCAGGAAATGGAGATGATGAATCCTGTCAAAAGATTTTCTAGTAGACTGTCAAAGTCATTTGGCAGAATGTCTCATCACCAGGACTGTCAAAGAAGTATAAAGACTTTGCTTGGATGGTTTGGAAAGCATGTTCTCCATCATATCCTTTGGGTAAAAGCAGGAGTGGTACCTCCAGGTTCAGGAATAGTTGCTACTCTCAGCAAGAGGGAGTATGAAAATGGTTTGATTAATAAAGAGTGGGTTTTCAATGTTCTGTATATGAAAGGTTGGGGAAGGGGCATGTGATAGAGGTGTTATGGGCTGACTACTATTGAGTCATGTGTGTATTTGTGGCAAATGTCGCAGCCCATATAATGGAGTGGGGTAATGTTGTCTATTAAATAAGCAACATTAATAGGGTTTACTTTTTTTTTCTTTTTTGTAAATTGTAATGCTATAAATGTAAATTGACTATGTACAACTTTTCTTCTTTTTCTTACCTGGATTGCTGAAGAGATATCCCTTAACAGGTAGATAAAAAATATCCGAATTGTCAAGGAGGTGTAAGGAGAAAGGTGAAGGGGAATTATTGGCAGACATGGATTTAATTGGATATCAATGAGTAACATAATGAGCTCTATAAGTTTTAATGTTAACAAGCTAAACAGACCTGTAAAGAGGAAATGAATATATTTTAAAAAAATGAGAGTAAGTATAGCTTTTCTACAAGAGACTCATTAATTGAAAAAGAACATGAAAAATATAAAAAAAAAAGGATTGGCTGGGGTATGATAGAGCTTCTTCATTCAATTCAAGAGTAAGGGGAGTGGCAATCTTATTAAAGAAGCCCTTTCTGGTTAAGATACAAAATATAATAATTGACCCTTCGGGGAGATATGTTATTGTACGTTGTCAATTTTTTTCATGGTTTTTACAGTACATCTCTGATTATCCAAAATAGTTGGGACTGGGCGTATCTCAGATAAACTTTTTTTTTAAAGCAGTCCAGTAGCAACAGCAAATCACCTGTAACAGTATTTATACAACAACAAACAACAAGGTAAGACTTTTAAAGCATTAAAGTAATATTTAATTCTACAAAAAATGCTGGCTGCTGCCGATCATGGATACCTCCCCACTGAGGCCCCAGTCATGCTGGAAGCCCAAGGTTCACTACTGCCACAGGAAGCCCGTGACCACATTGCTGCCGGGAGCCCAAGTGTCCTTTGCCGTCTCTGGAATGCTGAGTTTCTTTGCTGCTGCCGGGAGACTGAGGTACAGGCTGCTGTCGCGAGCCTGATATCCACTGTCAGTTTAGCTCCAAAAAAAATTCAGATAAATGAGGATTTCTGATTTGTTTGGGATATCCTCATTATTCAAATTTTTTAAAAAATTCAGATAGTTGAGGATTTTGGAGAATCCATTTTCACATAATCAGAGTTGTACTGTATATGTGCTGAAAATGGATGATGAAAATTTATACAACAAACATTTCTCAACTTGGCAGAACCACATCAGTATACATTAATAGGTGGGGATTTTAATTTTTGTTTTGACCCAGTTTTAGATAGATTATCTAGTGTTATAACAAAAGCAAATGCAACAAAAGCATTGATGTTAAGTGAAAGATACATGGAGAAGAATTCATCCAAGAGAAAGGGATTAAATATTTTACTCAAATAGACATGATTCATATTCAAGGATAGAATTATTTTTAATATCAGCATATCTTCAAGATAGAATTAAACATATTGATTATAAAGTAAGAATTTTATTGGATCATTCCCCTTTGTTGATGGTAGTTACGATGTTTGATAATTGAGAATCTATTTATAGATGGAGATTTAACTCAATGTTATTAAAAAGGCTAGATTTTTGTGATTTTATCAGAAGACAAATTGAAATATTTTTCAAGACTAAATATAATTTGGTTAATATTAAATTTATTTTATGGGATGTGATGAAAGCATATTTAAGATGACAAATTATTAGTTATACTTCTAAAATTAAGGATTACATGAAAGAGGTAGAGCAATTGGAAAAAGAGGTAACATATTTAGAAAAAAGATCTGCAAACATGGACCTGAAGAAAAATGTAAATGACTTATTAATAAGAAACTTCAGTATAATATATTACAAAACACATAGAACAGAGAAAAATAATGAGAACTAAGTGGAAATATTATCAGTTAGGTGAAAGTGTTCCTAATGTGTTTGCTTGGCAGTTGAAAGTAGAACAAGTTTCAAGAAAGATTAATGCAATTAATATGGAGTCAAATGTGATTAGTTATGAACCTCAAGAAATTAACAAAGCGTTTAAGCAATTTTAATATAAGTTATGTCAATTGGAGTCATAAAGATATGATAACAAAATATAAAACTCTTTGTTAAGATAGCCAAGGTTAAGTTTGCAAGAGCATGTGGAGCTGGATGCCCCCTCCACCCCAATGGAGGTGAAGGAGGTATTGAGCTCATTACAATGCAATAAATCTCTGGGATAAGATGCTTTCAAGCCTGAATTTTATTAACAATTTAAGGATTTGTTGATTCCTCCCTTTATGGAGGTATTAGACCAGGCAGCAGTAACATACACTCTTCCTGAATCTTTTTCTACTGTGATAATACGGTAATACAAAAAAAAAGACAGAGACCCATGAAAACATTGTCATATAAAATATTTCATTGTTAAATGTTGATGATAAGATCATATAGATCAGACAGGGTTTGTAAAAATGAGGCAGTCAAACTAGACTACTTAGTATAATATATTTGGCACAAAAGAGGGGAGATTTAAGTGTGGCAGTGCTTTCGATGCAGGAAACACACTTGATAGATTAGAATGAGACTTTTTGTTCAAGATGTTGGAAAGATTTGCGTGAGGAAAGATATTTTCAAAATGGATTATAGCCTTGAATAATGAACCCAAAGCTAAAGTTGTATCAAATAGGCAAGTTTCAGCACCATTTCAGCTCACTAGATCTAATAAATAAGTATGTCCATATCACCAGATTTATTTATTCTAGCAATAGAACTACTTGCAGAATTGATTAGATCTGATCCTGATATTATGGGATTTAAAGTTAATCAAAAGGAATATAAAATTAATTTATTTGCTGATGATGTTTTGATTTATTTGACTGAGCCATTAGGTTTAATACTTAAATTATATTTAAGATTGGAGGAATATGGGGAAGTATCAGGCTATTAAATAAATTGAGATAAATATGAAATTATGCCCCTCATCATAAGTGCCAAAGGAATACCCAATTCAAATGGCCAATGAATGGAATAAAATATTTAGAGATACAGGTGGATAATTAAATATTTTTTTATAAATTGAATTATTTACTTTTATTGATGAAAATTTGAATAAGTGGACGATGTCACCAATAATATTTATTTGGCAGAGTTTACTGTGTTAAAATGAATAGAGTACAGTATCGCTTTGAAGCTTTGCCAATACTGTTAACACAAAAGATATTTTTTCATAAAATTAAATAAATGTATAAGAACATTTCTCTGGAATGGTACAATGCGAGAATTTCTTTAGATAAATTGACATGGAAGCTTGAGTTAAGAGGCTTAAACCTTCCATATTAATATATATAGATATATATATCTATATATATTAAGGCTGCTCAAATTCAAATGAAGTTTCTTGATTCATTATTTGAAGAGGGAGAGAAGGCAACATGGATTAAAATAGAAAACAATAAAATATCATTGAATATCAGAACTTTATATATAAATGGGAACTTAAATTAATATCTGGGAGAAGTAAGTGCCTTTGTTAAAAAAATTGTTAATATCTGGAATAAAATAAACAATGAAATTAGTGTAATGGGGTTGTGCTACCTAAAATGCCTCTCATCCAAAATTAACTTTCAATGAATAATCAATTTTTAAACATTTGATCTCATAAAGGCATTAGATAATATAGAAGATTGCTATGAAAGAGGACATTTTATGTCATTTGAACAATTAAAACATAAATATGGGATACAGAATAATACACTTTGTTGTTATTATTAATTAAGGGCTTATTTATGAGATAAATTAGGTCCAACAATGTCATTACCAGAATGTGGTTATGTGGAAATGTTGATTTGCTATAGACAGAAAGAAATTTGTGTATGGACATGTAAGAAAGTTAAATACTTTTGGGAAAAAGTTATTAAATTTTAGAGAGATTTATTTACAATTGATTTGCAAATGGATCCAATGGTGTGTTTATTGGGTTACATGAATGCTGTTACTTTAAGATTGGCTGATAAGCAACAATTGGCATTTTTGCAGTTCGGGTTAGCAGTTCCAAGAAAAAGTTTAGCGATAACTTGGAAAAATTATGTGGAATTGAATATACAAAGATGGCATAATAAACTGCAATTGTGTTTATATTTGGAAAAAAATAACATAATTTGCAAAATGATTATTTTTTTGTTAAAATGTGTAGTTTATATTTGGATTGCATGGCTATTGATCTTAAGTAAAGTTTTGTAAAGAGTTGGCATGTTGATTAATTAATTTTAAATATTTAATTTTTTGTAATACTCCGAGGGATGGGGGAGAGAGTTAAGATAGCTAGTAGAGGGAGGGAGGTGGGTGGTGGGATATTACCAATATTTTTCATTTTTTCTATTTTTTCTTTTCTTTTATTATATATCTGTATTTGTACCTTTGCATTTTTTTGTTCGTAATATTTTACAAAATTCTTAAATAAAATATTTAAAAAAAGAAATTTGTTTCAGTTATGTATATTTTATTGCAGAATGGGATTCCCAAATATAGGTCCAAACAGCGATGGGAGATGGATTTAAATATTAATATTGATTGAACACGATTCATCAGAGTTGTGTCGAGATAGTATGACAAACATTATAAATGTTAGATACAGATTAGTTCAATATAATTTTTTGCATCAGCTATATCTCATGCCATAGAATGTTTTAGATGTGGCCAAAATATAGGTACTATTATGTATTCTACTTGGTCCTGTCTAAAACTGACACCATTTTGGATAGATTTAGCAACTTTTTTTTAGAACATGTCATAGGAATCAAATTCCCAAAAAATCCAATGTTATTTTTACTAGGTAATATTGAAAGGATAAGACTGAAATTGAAATTATGCATGAACCAAAATGATTTTATAAAGATTGCATTGGCAGCAGCAAGAAAGTATATAGGAGTAACATCAAAATCAGACTTTCATCTAGGTATGGAGCGATGGAACGCAGAAATACATTGCTGCATTCCTCTTAAGAAGATCAATTTCTGCCTCGTACAGAGATGCCAACTCTTAGGACAAGAATAAACTTCAGAGAGTTGATAACTTGGCCCGGGACATCATAGGTACCAGACTTCGCTTTATTGAGGATATCTACATGAGGCAACATCTTAAAAAAGCAGCCTCTATCCTCAAAGACATCCACCACCCAGGTCATGCCCTCTTCATTCTGTTAGCATCGGCAAAGAGATAGAGGAGTACCCAATGGCACAAGGACAGCTTTATCCCCTTTGCCATCAGATTCCTGAATAATCAGAGAACCAAAGACATTACCTTACTTTTCTTGCTCCACTATTATTATTATTATTTATAGTAATGTTGTAAGATGGTTATAATATGATTGTTTGCACTTTGATGCTGCCACAAAACACTACATTTCATGACTTGTTAATGACAATAAATTCTGATACTGATTCTGAAGGACTCTGACATTGAACATTATTTATCACTTAATAATGTTCTGCATTTCCACAGTCATTTTCTTGTCATTCAGTGGAACGAACTGTCTGCAACCAAATGCAGCTGACTGGACACACCAACACTCTGCAGGGAAAATGCTGTCATTTCGGATCATCCTGTCTCTGGTCACTGAGATACTGAGCCCTTTGTTAAAACACCAGTCTTAACTCACATAAAACTGGAAAATTGATTCCTTACTGAAAGAATGTAAACATTGAAAACAAATTTAATAATGGCAATATCCCACATAAAAAAAGTAGAATTCATTCTTTCAGAAGGTATTGCTTTAGTGGGGAAAATTAGAACATCATTGAGCTTCAAGCTTGGAATTATGAGAAAAGGGATTAAAACGTCCCACAGGCACTAACTAAAGTCAATGGATGGTATAAAACAATATAAATACAATAATATCTTTGGACTACACAAAAGCCTATAAATTTGAACATTAATAAGAACTTATTTTACTGGAGTTTGTCATCACTCTAATTAACTGCATAATTCAGTTCATTCCATAATTCAGTTCATAACAGCAAAGTTGCAATTCCAAGTGAAGCCAGAAATAGAATCAGATACTTGCCAGCTATGGCAGGGCTTGCAGGTCATAACATCCTACAAGGCCAAGCTGTGATGCAACACTCCCTGATGAGCTGAACACCTTTTATATTGGCTTTGGAAAGGAGAATGCAATAGTAGCAATGAGAATCCCTGCAGAAGCTGGCGACTCGGTGATATCCGTCTCTGACGAAAATGTCAGAGCATCTTGCAAGAGGGTGAACCCTCACAAGGTGGAAGGTCCTGATTATGTATCTGGAAGGGTGCTGAAAATCTGTGCCATCCAACTAGCGGGAGTCATCGCGGACACTTTCAATCTTGCACTGCTGCAGTTGGAGCTTACTTTCTGCTTCAAAAGGCCATCAATCATCCTGGTGCCAAAGAAGAGCAGAGTGAGCAGCCTCAATTACTATCACCCAGTAGGATTAACATCCAGTGTAATGAAAAACTTTGAGAGATTGGTCATGGGGAGAATTAACTCATACCTACTTCAATTTGCCTACTGTCACAATTGCTCCACAATAAATGCAATCTCACTGGCTCTCCACTCAGCTCTTGACAACAATAACGTGTACATCAGGCTACTTTTCATCGATTACAACTCAGCATACAACACCATAATTCCTTCAATATTGGTCAGCAGACTTCAAAACCTGGACCTCTGCACCTCTGTCTGAAACTAGATCCTTGATTTCCTCATTGGAAGACCCCAGTCAGCGCAGATTGGTAACAACTTCTCACCCTCACAGACAATCAATACAGGGGCCCTTCAAGGATGTGTGCTTAGCCCACTGCTCTACTCTCTGCTACTCCCATGATTGTGTGGCTAGGCACAATTCAAATTCCATCAACAAAATGGATGATGACAAATCACAGACAGCAATGAGGAAATATACAGGAGTGAGATTGATCAACTAGTTGAATGATGTCCCAACAACAACCTTGCATTTAATGTTATCAAAACTAAAGAACTGATTGTGGACTTCAGGAAGAGGAAACCAGGAGAATATAAAATAATCCTCATCAAGGGGTCAGCAGTAGAAATGGTAAAGAACATCAAATTCCTGGGTGTCAACATCTCTGGAGACCTATCCTGCGGCTGTCATGTCCATCCAATCATGAAGAAGGCTCGCCAGCAGTTATATTTCATTAGAAATTTGAGAAGATTTGGTATGTCACCAAAGACTTCCAAATTTCTACAGGTGTAAGAGGATTCTGACTGGTGCGTTACAGTCTGGTATGGAGGTGCCAATGCACAAGACATAAAAAGGCTACAGAGCATTGTAAATGTGGCCACAACCATCATAGGCATTAGTCCACTCCATTAAGGACAACTACAAGAGGTGGTGTCTTCAGAAAGCAGCTTCTATCATCAAAGACCCTCTTTTCACTGATACCATCTGGAAGGAAGTACAGGAGCACGAAGATGAACACTCATTACAAAAACAGTTTCTTCCCCTCCTCTATCCAATTTCCGAATGGGCAATGAACCACTGATACTCATCACTTTTTTCTTCTTTTGCACTGTTTTGTTTTTATTTTAAAAATGTAATTATGGAAATAGAATTTAATAACAAGTTTTGCATATGTAATGCACAATAATGTTGCAATTGGAATAACAATTTTTGTGACATTTATTCATGAGAATTAACCAGATTCTGATTCTGGCTGAGAAAGGCCAGGGATTGTGATCTTTACAAAAAAATCCATGCACGACCTGCAGAAGGCCATCTCTGAAGCAAAGAGGCAATTCTGGAGGAAGCTAGAGATAGATACAGTCCAACTATGGCAGGGAGTGCAGGCCATTACAGCCTACAAAGCGAAAGCGAACACCATAGGATGGCTGTGATGTTTCATTACCCAATGAGCTGAACACTGTTTATGCCCATTTCGAGTAGAAGAACCAAAGAGTGCATACTAGAATCCCTGAAAAGACTGAGGACCCTGTGATATTTGTCTCTGAGGGTGATGTATGAGCATCATTGAAGAGGATGAACCCTCACAAGGTGTCAGGCCCTGACTTCGTACCTGGCAGGGTACTGCAAAATCTGCACCAACCAACTAGCAGGAGTGATCATGGACATTTTCAACCTCCCACTGCTGTGGTCAGACATTCCCTCCTGCTTCAAAAGGGCATCAATCTTCCCGGTACCCAAAAAGATTAGTATGAGCTGCTTCAATGATTACTGCTCACTGGCACTAACTTCGACTGTGATGAAATGCTTTGAGAGGCTGGTCATGGCAAGAATTAACACGTACCTAACCAAAGATCTACAACCACTGCAATTTGCCTACCATCAAATCGCTCCACAGCAGATGCAATATCACTGGCACTCCACTCAGCTCTGGATACATCGTAAACAGCAATTCATACAACTGCTCTTCATTGACTACAGTTTCACCTTCAATACCATTATTCCCTCAGTATTGGACAAGAAGCTACAAACTCTAGGCCTATGTACCCAACTCTGCAACTGGATCCTTGACTTTTTCATTGGAAGACCACAGACAGCATGAATTGGAAACAACATCTCCTCCTCGGTGATCATCAACACAGGAGCACCCAAAGCATGTATGCTTAACCCACTCATTATACACCCACGACTCTGTGACCAGGCATAATTCCAATGCTATCTACAAGTTTCCAATGACACCACAGTTGTCAGTAGAATCACAAACGGCAATGAGGAAGTGTACAGGAGGGAGATTGATCAGCTTGTTGAATGGTGTAATGACAACAAACTTGTGATCAACATTAACAAAACCAATGGTAAGATTGCGGACTTCAGGAGGAAGTCAGGGGAACATGACCCAGTCCGCATTGAGGGCTCAGTAGTGGAGAGGGTCAAGAACTTCAAATTCCTGGGTGTTAGCATCTCTGAGGATCTGTCCTGAAGCTTTCGTGTTGATGTAAACACAAAGAAGGCTCACCAGCAGTTATACTTTGTGAGGTATATAACCATATAACCATATAACCACTTACAGCACAGAACAGGCCAGTTTGGCCCTACTAGTCCATGCCATAACAAATCCCCACCCTCCTAGTCCCACTGACCAGCACCCGGTCCATACCCCTCCAGTCCTCTCCTCTCCATGTAACTATCCAGTCTATCCTTAAATGTAACCAATGATCCCGCCTCAACTACGTCTTCCAGAAGCTCATTCCACATCCCTACCACCCTTTGTGTAAAGAAATTTCCCCTCATGTTCCCTTTATAATTTCCCCCCTTCAATCTTAAACCATGCCATCTAGTTTGAATCTCCCTCACTCTTAATTGAAAAAGCCTATCCACATTTACTCTGAGTGTCCCCTTTAAAATCTTAAACACCTCTATCAAGACCCACCTCAATCTTCTACACTCCAGAGAAAAAAGCCCCAGTCTGCACAACCTTTCCCTATAACTCAAACCTTGAAATCCCGTCAACATTCTTGTGAACCTTCTCTGTACTCTCTCTTTTTTGTTTATATCTTTCCTATGATTTGGTGACCAAAACTGTACACAGTACTCCAAATTTGGCCTCACCAATGCCTTGTACAATTTCATCATAACCTCCCTACTCTTGAATTCAATACTCCGATTTATGAAGGCTAACATTCCAAATGCCTTCTTCACCACAGCATCTACCTGAATATCAGCCTTGAGGGTACTATTTACCATAACTCCTAAATCCCTTTGTTGCTCTGCACATCTCAATGGCCTACCATTTAATGCATATGATCTATTTAGATTTGCCTTTCCAAAATGTAACACCTCACACTTATCTGTATTAAATTCCATCAGCCATTTCTCAGCCCACACCTCCAGCCTTCCTAAATCACCTTTTAATCTAGGGTAATCTACTTCACTGTCCACAACACCACCAATCTTTGTATAATCCGCAAACTTGCTTATCCAATTCTCCACCCCTACTTCCAGATCGTTAATATATATAACAAATAATAGTGGACCCAGGACTGATCCCTGAGGAACTCCACTAGTCACCGGCCTCCAATTGGACAAACAATTTTCCACCAACCATTGCTAAATCCATTGTACTACCTCCTTATTTATACCTAATGCCTCCACCTTTTTTCCTAACCTCCTGTGGGGAACTTTGTCAAAAGCTTTACTAAAGTCTAAATAGACAACATCCACAGCTTTCCCTTCATCAACCTTTTTTGTAACCCCCTCAAAAAACTCAATCAGGCTTGTCAAGCATGATCTACCCCTGATAAAACCATGCTGATTACTCCCTATCAATCCCTGTACCTCCAAATATTTGTAAACACCATCCCTCAAAACACTTTCCATCAACTTACCCACCACAGACGTCAGACTCACGGGCCTATAATTCCCAGGTTTACATTTGGACCCTTTCTTAAACAGCGGAACCACATGCACCACCCTCCAATCCTTTGGCACTACCCCCGTGTCTGAAGAGATTCAGTATGTCACCAAAAACTCATGGAAACATCTACAGGCGTACAGGTTGAGAGCTTTCTGGCTGGCTGTATCACTGCCTGGTATGGAGAGGCCATCTCTGAGGATAAGAATAAATTCCAGAGCCTGTGATGTCATAGGCACCAGACCACTACATCGAGGATGGTGTCTTAAAAAAAGCAGCATCTATCCTCAAAGACCTCCCACCACCTAGGCCATGCCCTCTTCCCTCTGCTACCATCAGGGAAAAGGTACAGGAGCATAAACATGAGCACTCAACGGCACAAGGACAGCTTCTTCCCCACTGCCATCAGATTCCTGAATAATCAATGATCCAAATGCACTGTCTAACTTTTCGTTCACTATTATTGTTATTTATTATTTTATTTTTGATAGTACTCTCATAAGATGGTTATAATATATATGTTTGCACTATGACGCTGCTCCAAAACACCAAATTTTGTGACTTGTTCATGACAATTATTTCTGATTCTGAATTCCTTCAAATACTTCGAATTTTTAATATTTTGGTGAAATATTCTTTGAAATTGATTTTTAGGAGATAGACATAATTTCTTCAACAAATGAGTTAGAATCAGATGACTCATGAAATTAAGTTCTTCCTTTATTAAGTACAGTTACATAGCAAAGTTCATGTTCTGGTCTGATTATCAGCGTCAGGCTACTGCTACGGTCTCTGGTGCAGCTCACGTTGCAAGGCATTTAACACAACTGTATAGGTTATTTTAAAGCTATTTACCTATTGGTTAGTTTTGTTAGAGATTTATGCACTTTGTTACAACACATATGCACACATCTCTCTCTCTCTCTCTCTCTCTCTCTCTCTCTCTCTCTCCCTACCTCCTCCTCTCTCTCCCCTTCTATCAAGTACTGCTAAATTAACCCTTACACTGATGAATTGAGTTTTTAAAGATTCAAGATTTCTTTATTGTCATGTAATAGTATAGAATGTAATATTACACAAAATTTATTGCCTTGTAGGGGCCATAAGGCAGATAAAGAGTCACCATTAGTGTCGCCTGACAGTAAGAGAGAAAGAAAGTGCCTTCAGAGTCACTGAGTGTCTGTGGATTCACCTCCAGCACTGCTGTGACCTTTGCTGCCGCCCAAACTCCTGTTTGATGCATCAGCAATGTGACTTAATATCAAAACCTCTGACACGATCAAGACCAAAGGTCCTTCGGGAGCTCTTCTTGCCCTCAGCACTCTCAAGAATCCCGGTTCTGATGTCTGGTCACCATGATCCAGTATCCAGAAGCCCACAGCGCATGCTGGCCCTCTGACTGGAAGTCGTCACAGCCTGTGTTGGTCCCTCAGCCGCTGAGATCTTCACTAGCCTGCTGCTGTAGTCACTGTCATATCGGGTCATCTCCTCTGCTTCTCCTTTTCACCGGGTGTTGGGTGGAGAGTTCTTCATGTTTTTGGCCCTGAACTACTCCGACGGTGTCTGAAAGCCCTCATGGCCACTGGCGGTAGCAGGCACTGCAAGATTGGGTCAGACCCTGTGGTTGCAGAATTTTAAAATAAAACCCCGTTGGCTCCTTTAATAGGCTGTTTGGAGCCAGTACAGAGCCATCATCATTAGAAATGGGTGGTTGAACCCTTTGGAGCAGCATCGTCTCCGCTCTCCTTGGTCCACACCAGCAGCAGGTTTGCCTTTGCAGCAGTTTCAGGAGCGCCGCCATTTTCTTTGAATTCATTTCACATTCAGATGCAGGTCCCTTCTTTAACATATTTTGATAAGGTCTGTGAAAACAAGTCAATGTTGTGCCTGATACCATGCTGGAGAAACTAAAGAAGGATTGTGCATTGCCCAACCCATTTAAAATACAAAATATGTCAGAATACTCCCTCTGATTACTCACTGAAGCAGAAAGTGGCATTCAAAGACCTGGTCATATCGCAGCATAAAGTGAGATAAACTTATAATGTGATACTGTCAAATATTACTCATTACTTCATTCGATATGCTGAAGTGTCAATAGAAAAGTAAACAATTCGGCTGTATAAATTTAAAGCAATCTCAAGATGTCAATGCAATAAGTAAATAAGTAATTATTTTAAATGCTAAATGCTAAAATATGCTGAATAAAATAAAAAGCTGAAATTCTACAGGGAATTGAGTGCTGGGTTGCATATTTGTTGTACTCTATGCCTGACGCCATCAAGTTATGGCTTATTTAAATGTCATCATTATGCACCTGTATTACTCGGGATGAATGCTAAGCACCTGGTGGAATAATTAGGGAAGGAAATATCAGAGTTTGACCTGACACCAACACCTTTGCCATTCTTTGTGCTGAGTGTCCAAGGCTAATGAGGTGTCAATTGGCCCTGGCACCATTGGCTAGCAAGCCTGTCTCTCTTCCGTTCTAACATATTGATTTTCTAGTGTTTTCCCAGTTTGCAGCCGGAACATCACCCTCCACGCAAGATGCCCTCAGGATGGCTTAGATTTGTAAAGAGTGTGTGGCTAGGGATGCGGGGGGCTTTGCACAGTTTATCCCCAGCAGTAGCATGACAGAGGACTCTTTGATCAGATTGTCTTTTTATAGGTGGTCTCCTTTATCATTATCTTTAATAGATCCTATTAATAAAGTTAATATTACCTTAGATTTTTTTATATTTATTTCCAGCGATTCCAGTTTTCATCCAAAAATTGTTTTAATAATATTGACTCAAAGGTTTCTTTCTTCATAAGGAAGAGCAAATCATTTATAAAAATTGAAAAAAGAAGATAGAGGCATGGCCCTGCCTAATTTTACACTTTATTACTGGGCTGCTAATATTTGTTATCTAACGTTTTGAATTTTTTATTCTGACAAATTGGATTGTCCACTATGGACTGATTTAGAATTGAAATGCATACAGGAGTATTCAGTGGCCTCTTTATTGGGTACCTCTCTTCCATTTATCTTTCCAAGATCAATAGGAATTTATCTAATCCAATATTCAGACATATATTGTGAATCTGGTTCCAATTAAGGATTTTTTTTTTAATTTAAAAAACTTTGTTTTATCTTGTGCTATCTCTAATAATTACTTTTTGACCATCAATAATTGATCAATCCTCCTCTAAATGGAAAATCAAAGGTATTGTTTCTTTTGCAAATTTATTTAAGGAAGGTTGTTTAATGACATTTAAATATCATATGATGGCAATAAATATAACTTACCAAATATTCTGTTTTTTAGATATTTACACGTTAGAAATTTCTTAAATGCTGTAATATCGGACTTTACAATTATGTATCCACCAGATCTAGTTGATATCATTTTTCAATTGAATCCTTCTCAGAAAGGATTAATTAGAAAAATATATGATGGATAATTAAAATTACATCCAATACTTCACAATAAGATTAAAAGGACTTGGGAACTGGAACTTGCTAGACCCTTATCTGAGGATATTGGACAAGGTTTTTAAACTGATGAATATATCTTCTATATGTGCCTGACATTCATTAATCCAATTCAAAGTGTTGCATCATGTTCTCATGTCCAAAGATAAATTGGCTAGAATTTTTTGTTTCTAATATTCACTCTATTTGTAACAGATAAAATATCAGAAATTGCTAGATTGACACATTTTTTGGTCTTGTTCATCCTTAGAAATTTATTGGAAATAAATTTTTATTAACTTTTCAACTCTACTGCAGGTGGAGCTATGACCCAATCCAATAACTCCTCTTTTTGGGGTTAATGAACCAGATATAGGGAGTTTTTTTCTGAACCTGCACAACAGGTTGTTGCCTTCTCTACAATGTTGGCTAGAAGAGCCATCCCCCCTAGATCTCCAACAGTGTTTCAATGGTTTTCTCATATCATGTTCGTGTTTAAGCCTAGAAAAAAATAGATACGATGTATTTGATTCATCAGTGAAATTTGAACATACATAGTGATCTTTTATGTCTTATTTTCATATGATTTAAATGTTTCTAATGTGATTAGATGTGGTCACTCTTCCAGATGAGATATTTTCTTACCTTTGTTTTTTGATTTACAGTAGGAACCACAAACTACAAAATATATGTAACCTTCAGGATAAGCTACTCAGCTAATTTTTGTTAGTTTTTTTCATTTTTTATTAGAGCAGGTTAGGTAGGGTTTTTTTGATATACTGAATTTGACAGCATATAGGAATTTCTGTTTCTTCCCAAAAATAACCTCAAAAAACATCCCAGTTCCTATATGCAAATATAACATTTTGGTGCCAACACTTTGCAAGATGATGATAGGACAAAAATGCTCAAACTACTCATCCATGCTAACTGGAGTCACCGCTGCTGCCCCTCACTTCCCTGTTAGGAAGGCTCACTCTCTCCCTCCTTTCCACCCACCAGGTCTCTCTCTCTCTCTCTCTCTCTCTCTCTCTCTCATTCTCTCTCCTTCCCATCACTTGCTTCTTTCCTCCCATCGGTCTCCCTCTCTCTCTCTTCCACAGGAATTTGCAGGGCCTCGATGATCAGGCTTTGTTTGATGAGTACAGCTCCCCGAACAGATTGAATGAGGTACGGGGGGAGGTGGCAGTTAGCAAGTGGCCTGAGCTGCTTGCTCACAGCCATCTACCTCCATGCCTCATTCAATTTGCTCACGGGTTCCATTGCTCACTCCCTCACTCCCTCCTATCATTTGCTGTCTCCCACAATGATCTTAGGGGAGCACTGGGCTTCATTGGTCAGGCTTATCAAACAGACCATGATCATTGAGGCCCAGCGCTCCCCTAAAAGCATTGTGGGACAGAACAAGTGACAGGGAGTGATTGACAGGAGGGAGCAAGTGACGGGACCCCCGAGCAAATTGAATAAGGTAAATACACTAAAGCAATTGTTTCTTGAAAATTCACACTAAAAATGGCAGGGTCTTATATGCTGTCAAATATGGTAATAATGTGATTTTAAAAATTTTTTTGGCCAATTGTAGTGGAGGCGGAACTATGATAATGTTTGACGTTTTATCTTTATATATATTATATATATAAAATATAAATATATATATAAATAACACACACACACACACACACACACACACACACACACACACACACACACACACATGATATTGTATTTTTAGTTTTGTTCCCTTTTCTTAATTGTACTGTATTTTTTATAAAGAAAACAATTAAAAAAAAGATTTAAAAAGAAACAAAAGTGGACTCTGACCCTTCCCGGAACACTCTTCGAGTATGACATTCAGAACTGCTAGAAGACCATAAGCTCAGTGAAGGACGCCCTTTGGTTGACCTGAAACCTGTTGGCCTTTCAGCAAACTGAAATGTTGGTCCAGGAATGCTGCTGACTGGCACATTCCAGGCTGCAGGAATACTTGCTGAGGGATGGATGCAGTGAGACTTGGTGAAGCCAATGCTAGGATACTGAGGGGAAGGAACACAGTTTAGAATCCTTCTATTACTGAGCACTGAGGGGCCATCACTGAGGGGAAGCCCGGCAACCAGCAGAGAGGTGTGAAACAACAAGGTGCCACAGTGGTGGTAATGGAATATTAACAGAAGATTGTAAAATGTACAATGATGAGAATGTATTGATATGATTTACACTATGAATATCCAGGGTCAAAAATTCGACCATCACAAAGTCCTATAGATCTGAGCTTGACCTTTAACATGTCCCATTCTTTTCCCAAAACTTAGAGTCAGTGCCTGGCATATAATTGAGAGTGTAAAGTCCCTGAAAGAGCCAAAAGTGCATTGCTTGTGATCGATGGTTTGGGTGTGGGCATTGGTGGAATTCTGGGGTTCAGAGGCTGCGCTCATTCAGCTGCTGCCGGTGCACCCACACTATTCACTGCGGATGGTTGGTGCATGCGCATGGGTTTCACAGAGTTGGATTTTAATTAGCCCGTGTTGACTGGTATGGTGGGATAGACAATGGGTGAGGAGGGCTCCGATATTTTCTGTTGACCGTTAGTCACATCAGCAAGGATGATATCATTACCAAGTTCGTGGACGTTAACACATTACGATGATCATTACCACATTATGAGTCCGTTTCTGTTCACCAATAAACAGTGTAAAATGCATCTGAATTTCACTATGAATTTGTTCTATCGCGTCACTTTAAACAGCTCACTTCGCCTCCAATCATCTTTTTTCATGGATAGAAGATGCTACGGTCTCACTGAAATGTCTGACTGTTCCATTCTAACTATTCATTGCTAAATGTTACTTGGTTAATGTATTTGAGTGAGGCAGAAATAAATTTTATGATTTTAAAGCACTAGGAAATTGTATTGCTTTCCAAAATCTATAAGCATTTACTTCACAATTATTTCTAATTCATAGTTTTGGTTCAAAGTAAAATTCTGAGCAACATGAAACAGATTTGAATCAGATGCATCTGCAAGGTAGCCTGAAGAGTAAATCTGAGGGTAAGTGCAGTACTCAATGTCATGAAGGAAAAGAAAGGATACAACCTGCTAACGGGTTCTTCTGGCCCATGAGCTTGTGCCACCCAAATATAGCAATTAGCTTACAAATCCCATATTTTTCTGGAGCATGGGAGGAAACCAGAGCACCAGGAAGAAACCCATGCAAACACAGGGAGAGCGTTAAAAACTCCCAACAGACAGTGCTAGATCCAAACTTGTGTCGCTGGCGCTATAATCGTGATGTGTTATTTATTGGATTAACAATGCCACCTTTAATGTTGGCAGGAATTTAATGTTAAAAGCAATAGTCATTCTGGATGGAAAAATTCCCTCAGGCATATTTCAAGTCGACAGTAATTCAGACTTAATTGTTTTTGAAAAGATAACCCAGATGTTGTTTCTTTGGAAAATAGTTTATGAAATAAATTATATATCTACACAGAAGTGCTTTGTGATAACATATCAATAATTGGAACAGAGCAAATTGCATTCACATACTTTTCAAGGAAGTTTGAGAGAAAGTGTTTTTTTTTACTTACTTCATGATTAAAATCTTGAGTGGGCTCTGTAAAATGCATGGAACCTGGATATTCGAAGTAAAAATGGAAAATGTTGCAAATTATCAGCAGGTCAGGCAGCGAAAAACACCATCAACATTTCATGTCAACGTCCCTACATCAATTCAAAAGAAAGAAGAGTTGTGAAACAAAGGTCTAGAATTTGAGAGTGTCTGCTACTTGTGAGTTATGCTGTTAGCATGAATGCCAGTTTTTGAACCCTGAGCTGTTCTGTAATATAATTTTATTGCATCATTCCAGTGACCCCAAACCTTGTCAATTGTGTAGAGAAAGCAGTTTGTCATCTTTTTATTAATTCAGCTTGTTGAGTTGATTTTAAAATATTGATGTTTAGACTTCAACACTCTAGCTAAATCTTGGCCTGCTGTCACATGCTTCACATATGTTCAGGAAGAATTCCACCAGCACTTTTTAATGGAATTATAAAACAACTTAGAGGTTAGTTAGTGGTTCTTTTCTTTCAGCCGCTCTTTAATTTATCCAAGTTTGTATGCTTTCTGTAAGATTTAAAGTTGCAGGTCTACAGGGAGTGATGTGGCTGTGTTCATGGATTTTTTTCATGGATTCATGGCTTCTGCACAAATTAATTGCTCCCAGATATGTATGTGGTAGTAGGCATTAACTTTGGAATACAAAACATGAAGGAGAAAAAAAAGAGCAGAAGGCACCTGCAAAATAAACAGGAATGCAGGAACAGAGCACAGGACACAGTGTGAAAAAAAAATAACAGGAGGGGGCAGCAAGTTCGAGGATCAGCTCAAGTTCAATTTTATTATCATCTGATGGTCCAACACGATGAAACATCATTCTCTGGTCCTCAGTGCAAAATCATGCAGACACACATCCAGACAAAACACAGATACAGGAATAAACAGATTTTTTTTGTGTTTCAGTGAAGGCCACCACCTTCCTTCAGTCACAACTACAATCTCAAAACAATCCAAGGACATTATTAGTAGTTATCAATGTGAGCATAACAATGCATTTGGTGGCTTTTTCGCTGCGCCTGAAAGTATTTGCAACTCCTTAGTGTGGCAACCACTATTTTGCGGGAAGATTACTGATGCCCACCATCATGATGACCATAATCATACAATGTCAGTGAGTCAATGAGTCAATGTGAGTTTATTGTCTTCACTGTAAAGATACAGTGAAATTTATACTTGCTACAGATCCACAGTTGCAAAAGATGCACCAACCACAGTAATAATTTAAATGATCATACATTTCAGGTCAGAAAATTACCAACAAGTTCAAGACAGAAAAAGAGGTAATAAATATCAAAAAAGATAACTAAATATTTACAGTTGCAGATAGTGTAATAAAAAAGTGATATTTGAGTTGTGTAAACAGATATGTTGGTGGTCCTGTCATAGTTTATGGTTGGGGTTAGATTAGTACAATGAGATTCTGAACACCGATTGGATGTTGGATAAAAACTATTCTTGAATCTGGAGGTGCTGTACTTCTGGCTTCTGTCCTTTTGGCTAAAGGGAGCAGTGAGAAGAATGTGACAAGGGTGATGGAATCCTTGAGCACATTAGCTACCCTCTTAACACAGTGAATGCTTTCAATGAATGGTGGTCTCAGTACCCGTGATGGACTTGGCTAGGTTTCTCACTTTGTTGAGCCCTTCTCTGTTTCTGAGCAGTCATGTTTCCCCCTTGGCACCTACCACTCTGACTGTAGGAGGTGCTCCACTTGCTACCACGCCTGCTTCCTCACCACCATTCAGGGAGCCAAACATTCCTTCCAAGTGAAGAAACACTTCACTTGTGAATCTGCAGGGGCAATTTACTGCATCTGGTGATCCCATTGTGGCCTCCTCTATATCTGGATGCAAACTGAGAGATTGCTTCATTGAGCATCTTGGCTTTGTTCACCCCAATAGAAGAGATCTCCCAGTTGCCACCCATTTCAATTCCCCATTCCCTTCACTTGCTGACACCTTTGTCCATGGTCTCATGTTTTGCTAGATTGAGACCACTTACAAATTGGAGGAACCACACCTCATAATCCATCTGGACACCCTACAACTGAATGGCATTAACATCAACTTCTCTTTGCTACCCCCTGCCACCCAGCTAACCCTATGTCTCCTTTCCTCCAGCTCTCTCTCTCTCTCTCTCTCTCTCCCTCTCTCTCTCTCTCTCTCTCTCTCTCTCTCTCTCTCTCTCTCTCTCTCTCTCTCTCTCTCTCTTCCCTTGTCTCTTTGCCTCCTTTCCCTCAGCTTCCACAGAAACCCAAACAATAACTCCCCCTCAGTTATTTCTCATCTTTCCTCACTCCTGTGTTTCATCTATATCCAATTAACACATTTTGTCTGTTGGTCTGTACTCTTTCCCCACCCATTCTTTCCTCCCCAGCCTTTTATTTATCCAATCTGTTTATTGAGTTAAATTGAGCATATATACAAGAAGACAGTTATGTTACATTCATGTATTTACAAGTGTATAAAAAAAGAACATATTAGTATTTAACAAATGTATATTAACCATAAATTTCTTCTCCTCTTGCAAAACCAAAAGATAAAGGAGAGAGAAAATAATATTTTTTTCTTACAAAATCTCCTCTAATCCAAAAAGAGGGACTGTGCAGTCCATTCTGAGAGTAAAGTAGGAAAACAAAGGGTTTCCTGCTTAAAACCAAATTTACCATAAAGAAACAGGAGAGAATCCATTATAAAATTAAAATCTTAAGCTATATGGAAATATAGCCAAACTCCAAATTTAAAAGATGTATCAAATGTCCGATTCCTAATTTTCTCCAAACTTAAACATGACGACAGCAGAGAGCCTTTGAAGTAGAGTAAGTGGGTTCAGTTTCTTCCATTTCAGTAATATGGCTTTTCTAGCCAATAATGTTGAAAAGGCAATTATTTAATGTAGGAAAGAGGCATAAGTCCAATCTCTGCTGATATGATTACAAAAATAGCTATTAATAGATTTGGTTGTAATTCTAATTGTAGAACTTTTGTTAAGGTTTAAAAGACACCTTTCCAGAAATCATCTAGTTTTAAACATGACCAGAACATATGAGTTAAAGTGGCTACATCAACTTTGGACCTATTACAATTAGGGTAAAATACAGGCCAACTTATCTTTGGACATATTTGCCCAATCTACCACCTTGAAGCAAATCAAGGAATGATGGGTACAAATTGATGAAGTATTTACTAGTTGAAATATATGATTCCATTGATCGTCCAAAAGCAATTCTTGGAATTTCAATTCCCAAGTACATTTAATTTTATTGTTAGGTATCGGTCGCATATTAAGTAAACAATTATATTTTGTAGCTATTAACACTTTCTGAAGTGGATACACCTGAAAAAGGGTGTCTATTATATTAGATGGGTAAGCAGAAGGATAGTTTGGAAGTAAAGTATGCAAAAAGTCCCTAATTGGCAAATACCTGAAAAACTGTGCTTTACTCAAATCATATTTGTTTACTAATTGAAAGGCATTAAGCAGTCTACTGCAAATAGGTCTGAAAAGGTTATTACTCCTTTAGTTTCTTCTCCAGCCTTTTAATTCAGACACCTGTCTGCTTTATACTCACATCTAGAAGAAGGGCTCAGGCCCAAAATGTTGGTTATATATCATTTCCTCCTGCTGAGTTCCTCCAGCATTTTTGTGTTTTTACTGAAGCCAAGTCTCTAAACCATGATGCAACCAATTAGAATATTTTCCATAGTCCACCTGAAGAGGTTTGATGTGTATTTGATGACATACTTAATCTCCTCAGTCTTCTTAGAAAGTAGAAACGTTGATGTGCCTCCTTCAAGGTTGCAGCCTCCAGGATACACCCTCTGATATCCCATGTAAAGGATAATACTACCCCTCACTGTCCCATCAATGAAGACAGGCATGTGGTTCCTTGGACTCCCCTTCCTAAAGTCCACAATAAGCTCCTTGGTTTTGCTAACATGGAGAGCAAGATATCTTTTTCTGATAGCAACCAGCCAGATTTTTTAATCTCCATCCTATATTCCATGCTGTTCTGCAAAAAAATGTAATGTCATCAGTAAATGTAAAGATTAAATTTTTGCCAAACTTGACAATGGAATTGGGATTGCAATGGGAATGGAGCAAGAGACTAAACCTGCAGTCATATTGTACCACTATCTTCATGGTCAAGAAGGAGGAGTGATGTTGCCAATCCACAAAGACTGATGAAGAATTTGAGGATCCAGGTTATAAAGGATGAACTGAATCATAGATCTCTGACATATCAGAGTTGAGTACATGGGAAGCTTTTCAGCTTTACTGTGGTCCAAGGCTTCAGTAATGTGTATACACTGCTGGGGCTGCATGTTAACATTACTCAAAGTCGCAGCAGGGAAGGAATGCTTAATCAGATTGCTCAACTGAAATGCAGATAGCACAACACTAACACAGCACCAGCAGCCTGAGTTGGAATCCTTCACTGTCAGTAAGGAGTTTGTATTTGCTCGCCATGGCCTGAGTGAGTGAGTGTGTGTGTGTGTGTGTGTGTGTGTGTGTGTGTGTGTGTGTGTGTGTGTGTGTGTGTGTGTGTGTGTGTGTGTGTGTGTGTGTGTGTGTGTGTGTGTGTGCTTTTTTTACCAGGGGGCTCCGGTTTCTCCCTGTAATGTGACTGATTGCACTCAGAGACAAGTGAGGAGTACAAACACGATTTTAAAAGTTTACAATCAATGGATGCAATAGACCCCAGGTGAATCTGAGGTAAGATGGGGAGTAAGTGAAAGTGGATCCAAGGGAGGAGCCAGCCATCTGAACATTCAAATTTATTGCATTTTGGAGTTGTACATGAGATTCAGGGCTTTGGCGGTGTGGAGAAACTTCTGAAGGTGGGTGTCATGGTCTTCCAGAGAGTGTTCACAAATGGTGATGTTGTCGAGATAAGGGAAGGTGGCCTTCAACCTATATTCGTTGACCATTTTGTCCATCTATCTTTGGAAGTCCAAGACTCCATTAGTGAAATTATCAATGGGAACATGGAGATGGCTAAGAAATTTAACAAATACTTTGCCTCTGTTTTCACCAAGGAGGATATAGGTTATGATCGGATAGGGGTCAAGCAGTATCTAGGGACTTGGTGAAATTACCAAATCTGATGGACATCCAAATCCAGAAGCAGGTGGTTGTGAGCAAATTGTTAGAACTGAGGCCTAACAAATTCTCTGGGCCTGATGGGCTGCATCGCAGGGTGCTTAGAGAGGTTTCTCTGGAAATTGAGGAAGCACTGGTCGACATTTTCCAAAGTTCTTTAGATTCAGGGGAAGTGCCTGCAGATTGGAGAGTAGCTGATGTTGTACCACTTTTTAAGAAGGGAGGGAGAGAGAATACGGGAAATTATAGACCAGTCAGCCTGATGTCGGTGGTAGAGAAGATATTGGAATCCATCAATAAAGGAGAAATAGCAGAACACTTAGGAAGGAATAATAGTATCGGTGTTGGTCAGCATGGGTTCCTTAAAGGATAATCTTGCTTGATTAATCTGGAATTTTTCGAGGACATAAGGAGGTGGACTCAGGAGAGCCAGTGGATGTGGTGTACTTGGACTTTCAGAAAGCCTTCGATAAAGTCCCACACAGGAGGCTTGTTTGCAAAATCAAAGAGCATGGTATTGGGGTAGGGTGCTGTCATGGATAGATAATTGGTTGAGAAATAGAAAACAAAGGGTTGGGATAAATGGATAATTTTCTGGATGGCAGGATGTGACAAGTGAGTTCCCTCAAGGGTCAGTGTTGGGCCCTCAGTTGTTTATCATTTATGTGAATGATTTGGATGAGGGGATTAATAACTACATATGCAAATACGCAGATGACACTAAACTGGTGGTAGTGTGAAGTGCGAGGAGGATGTCAGGAGATTGCAGAGGGACTTGGACAGGTTAGAGGAGTGGGCAGAGAAATGGCAGATAAAGTTTAATGTGAGTAAATGCGAGGTTGTCCATTTTGGATGCAGAAACAAGAGAGCAGAATATTATTTAAATGGTGGTAAGCTAGGGAGTGGGGTAATGCAAATGGATCTGGGCATACTTGTTCACCAGTCATTGAAAACTAGCATGCAGGTTCAGCAAGTGGTGAAGAAGGCGAACAGTATGTTGGCTTTCATACAGAGGTGATTGGAGTATAGGAGTAGAGAACCCCTCCTGCAGTTGTACAGGGCCCTGGTGAGTCCTCACCTGGAGTACTGTGTCCAGTTCTGGTCCCCATATTTAAGAAACAACATACTTGCTATAGAGGGGAATGCAGCACAGGTTTTCAAGGTTAGTTTTTGGGATGGCAGGATTGTCTTACGCGGATAGGTTAGAAAGACTTGGACTATATGTGATGGAGTTTAGAAGGATGAGGGGATTCATGATTTGAGGTATTTAGGATAATCAAAGGGCTTGACAGGGTGAAATCAGAGTACATGTTCCCAATGATGGGAGAAATTAGGACTAGAGGGCATAGTTTAAGAATACAGGGAAGGCCATTTAACACAGAAATTAGGAGAATTTTTTTTTTACCCAGAGAGTTGTGGGTCTGCAGAATACTTTGCCACAGAGGGTGGTGGGGGTGGATTCAATAGAGAGTTGGATAAGGCTGTTGTGGGCAGGGGAGTTAAGGGTTATGGGGATAAGGCTGGGATTAGTTATTGAAAGAGAAAGATCATCCATGATCCGATAAATGGCGGAGCTGGCTTGATGGACCAATTGGCCTACTCCAGCACCTATAGTCTATTGTCTATTGATACCAAAAGGCACATGCCAGAACTGATAAAGTCATCAGTCTGCCTGAAATCTTGTATAGGAGTGGTCCTCAGAATGAATCATTAACTGATGGTATGCAGTTTTCAGGTAAATGGTCGAATAGACCCGATACTGCACAAATTTTTGTTTACCATGTCCGAAAATCGAGGAGTGGGGTATGCATCCAGGAGTCTGGACTTTTATTCCCCTTTTATTACTACCACCAGGGCTCTCCATTGGGCTGTTGATGGGCTCAATTATATTTTCTTTGAACAGCCACTGTGTTTCGGCTCTAAAAAAAATTCCAGATCCCCTGCACTCTATTGCCTGCTCTTTGTAGCTATTTGTTTGCAATCGGGAGGTCAGGTTTGGAAACAGTAGATTGTGGTGGGGGGGGGGGGGGGGGTGGTGGGGGGAGGGAATCAATATTTAGGATTGAGAGACTGCATATGGAGCCTGGCTTTTTGGATTTTCCATTCCGCTCCGTGATTGGAGGAAGTGGGTCTGAGTACTCCATAGTCACGCTTTTAAGGAAGTCCAGGCCCAGCATCATAGAAGCTACATCCTTCGGTACATCAATCAGAACTTACAAAATTCTCCCCCTTTTATAGTTAGATGTATTATACAATACCCCTGGATAGTCGCAGAGTGCGATGGTATCTGTTGGATACGCTTTTAAGTTGTACTGCAGATCAGTCATAGAGTTTATAAAGCTCTCAGTGGAGCCAGTATCTACCAAGCAATTAGTCAAGTGTCCATTTATCCTCACCTCCATCAATGAGTTATTCAATTAATGAGGTATTGTCTGATCCAGGACAACTGATGCCAGAGCTCCGGAAACCACTTTGCTCACCATGTCCATGTTGACTCTCTCCTCTTGGCCCACAGGCAGACAACATGGTGTTGACCACGAGGCATGGCAAGATGCCAGCCTCCACCTTGATCAAAAGGAGAACTAGGTGGCATCCACCATGATGTATTGCAAGATGTCCACCGTTGCTTCCCATGATGCTTTACTTTCAGTGGTGGGTCTCGTCACGAGCACAGCAAGATGCTGCTGGTGGCGAGCAGCACAGAGAGGCTGAAGCCAGCACTTTGGGACTCGGGGACGGGTCGAGCAGATTGAACGCCGATTCATGGGTTGCACATGCGGTAGCTCTCTTTGGGTTCCCTTAGCCCTGCACACCTTCACCCAGTGCCCTCGGTTACCACATCCTGAGAACACATCTATTGTGGGTATCAGGTGTGGGGGTGCTGTGCCTTTCCACAGAAGTAGCATCCCCGGCCACTGCAGTTCACGCTTGGGCTGTGGGGTCACCAGTGCCCCAATAACCTGGTCCTTTGATTAGGGCTGGTTTGGCCCGAGAAGTCTTCAACACCTAGTTGGGCCTGTTTGAGTGATTTCACCAACTCTAGGGTGCTAGCCAAGTCTTTCTTCCCCAACTCTAGCAGTCGCTGCTGTTCTGTCTCTGTGTTACATGGGAGGCTTCTTAAATAACTTAGAGATACAAGGTTCAAATAAAAAAAAGAGACTTTACTTACTGATGCCTTCCACCATCTCAGGAAACTATTCACACACTCACATACACATACACCCCACAGTGGTGCACTACAGTTGCTACAGTGAGAAGGGTGTATTCTTATACGGTTAAAAAATAGTTCACTTTATCCTGACTATATAACATCTCTCCTTCTTAAGAAAAAAAAGTTATTGATCACTTTCTTTCCAGTACAACTTAAGTAATTGAACTTATCCACCAGTTTATTTACACAACTATTTTTAAATTGTCCTTATTGATATCGCATTGGTGGCATTATTTTCTTTCACCTTCTTGCAGATTTGGCTGTGACCATTGGGCTCTGCGTTGCTGGTACATGTGTATGTGATGTAACTTGTAACGCTTCACCTGACAACTGCTGTGTTGATGTTTTGCTATTAGTGGTTGTGGTCTCTTCACTTGATACCTCCATTGATATTGGTGTTGCACGTTTTGCTGGTATTAAAGCTTTCTGCTTCGTCACATCTTGTGTCAATCAGATGTGAATTCTGTTCCTCCTCAGCTGATTGCCAGAGTCTGTCTCTTGGTGTCTCAGTTTCTCTGATGACCTTTCCAACATCAGCTCTTGAATATGCATATGCTACCCTCCAAAGAGTTCTGGCAATGTTTGTGCAAGTTTGTTATAAATACTGGTTTCTTTCTTCTTGCATGTCAGCCAATCTTATGGTTTCCTCCTGGTCTTCTTGAGGGTGTATTTTGCTTGGTAGAGTTGTTTTATATCTCCTGCCATTTAGAAGTTCTGCCAGGGACTTCATGTCAGCCCTTAAAGGTGTTGCTCGTAATGATAGAAGAGCGAGATATGGGTCTTCTTTTGTTTCACGACACTTAACTAGTGTGTGTTTCACAGTTTTTTCTTGTCTTATAATGAACCCATGACCTTTGGGGTAGTATGGGGATGATGTAGTGATGACAAAACCATACTCTGCAGTCGGATTTCTCTGCGATATGAACTTAATTCCATTGTCACATACTTCTTGCTCGGGCATTCCTTGTTCAGCAAGGAGCTCTCTCATTTCTGGGGTAATCATTGATACTCTCAGGTCTTTCGCCCTTTTGGTAAGTGGAAACTTCTAGTAGTAACAGTAGTAGTAAATACCACTCTTGATTCTTTGTGAACAAATCTGCTCTTACTATGTGCCATTGCCTGGCAGGCACTTCTGTGGAAATTATTTCCTCTTTTTTGTTGTGTGTTTCTGTTGATCCTTTTGGATCTTATGAATGACAGATCAACTGCACTCCCAGCAGCTATCCAGACCTAGAATTGCTGGTCCATCTGTGTCTACCATGTAGAATGTACAGAGGATGTTCTTTCCCTTATGGCAACCATTACTCTTAGCTCTCCCTAGCTGCTTGATCATAGGCCATTAATGTGACATTTGCTGTTTCCAATGCATCATTTTTTGGATACCCTTTTATTATATTTTCTGGCAACATCTGGTGGTAGATTCTGAGTGGAAGGATGTTGCTTTGTGATCAAGTATCTATCTTCCTCTTTAGGTTACATATTGTAGGCTTGTTCTGGATTGACCTCTGTACTTGGATCCTTGTGTGCAACTCGCTTCCTTCTTTTATCCCACCCGACATCTCGTGAAGGTGCATGAATTCTATGCCCAGTATCAGGGTGTCGAGTCTTCATTGTTATTTCCTTTTACGTGTTGGATCTTCTTCTTGTCAATTTTATTCCCTAGTATAACTGTTTGTTTCATACCAGATTTACACATCTTTGCCCAGTGGTTTGCTTTACTACAGGCTTTACATTCAGAACCAGATTCGGGGCATTTATTTTGGTCATCAAAGGGGTGTTATCTGTGCATTTCCTGCAGGTCTTGGGAGTTTGCACTTTTCTGATTGTGTTCGTAATAGTATCAACCCTTCCTTCCCTTTGCTGTGGGTAGGTCTGCAAAGATAGGGATTTCATTTGTGTCCTTGTGGTTTAAAAGACTGTGTCTATAGCTTTGGCCAGCTTCAAGCTATCCTTCCCTATAAGAGACTATTGCACTTCGGGAAGGGGACTCCCCCATATTAGTTGATCAACTAATCTTTCCTCTATACCCTTAAATCTCCATTTTGCAGCAACAATTTATTGGTCTATTGAGGAAGTTACCAACAGTTTCATTAGTCTCTTGAATTAAGCCTTGAAATTCATAACGTTTAATTCTATGATTTGACCTAAGATGAGAAGCAAACTTTGCAAATATTTGCTCTGGATAATTTTTATCTGTAAGCTCCCAGCTATTAAATAAGTCAAGGCCTCACTCCCCTGTCCAGAGAAGTATATAACTCACCTTCTCCTCTGCAGTTGCATTTTTAAAATAGCTTTTGAATGCTAAATTGCACTTCTGCTGAATTTTTTAAAATGATTCATTGATGTCTTCAGCCTCCCAAACCATCACTGGGAGAACTGCTGTTGCTCCAGCCATTGTTTTCAGTAATGGTTTTTCTCTTCTTCCTTTCATATTTCAGTGACTTACAATCAATTGTATGACTATATACTTGTTCTCTTATACCTCTGCCTCCATGTTATGTCTCTGAGTTACTTGGAAGGCTTCTTAAATATCTTAGAGATGCAAGGTTCAAATACCAAAAGAGACTTTACTTACTGATGCTTTCCACCATCTCAGGAAACTGTTCACACACTCATATATACATATACATATGCCCCACAGTGGTACATTACAGTTACTACAATGAGAAGGGTGTATTGTTAAGCAGTTACCAAATAGTTCACATTATCCTGACTATATAACAGCTGCTTCACATACCTCAACCTCAATCCTGCCACAAGGGTGTCTCAGATTTGTTCCTCCTCTCTCATCTGGCCGTGACCACTTTGTAGTGGCAGTTTCTAGCCAGGGCCCACAGTTCAAGGACATAATCATCCATCGATTCACCCAGATGCTGCCAGCATTGAGAGAGCTGGTGCCTCACCAGCACATCCTTTTGACACCTCATGTAGTGGGCCTTCATAGCTTCTGTGGCAGTCTCATAAGTTGCAAAGTCCCTAATGACATCGAACCCCTTGGGGCCGACTTGAGAGAGAAATACAGATCTCCAGAGACTATCGGAGTTGAAGACCTCTTGTGTGGCTATCAGGTAAGACTGGAAGCACTAGAGCCTGTAGGCAAATTGCTCTGAGGCCTCTGGGGACAGAGGGTC
Organism: Narcine bancroftii; assembly: GCF_036971445.1. Classification (NCBI taxonomy): domain Eukaryota; kingdom Metazoa; phylum Chordata; class Chondrichthyes; order Torpediniformes; family Narcinidae; genus Narcine; species Narcine bancroftii. The sequence goes on along the minus strand of NW_027212117.1, from coordinate 3,788 downwards.
GAGCTGGAGCATGCCTGGCTTCAACAGGTCTCCAATCCTGCTTCAAAGTTAAGCTATTAAAATTGTAATGTGACTGATTGAACTCAGAGACTTGTGAAGAGTATAAACACGCTTCTAATAGCTTACAATCAATGGACAGTAGACACAATAGTCCTCAGGTGACTCTAAGGAGGGAAAACCAAGGTTTATATTGGGGTAGGTGAGGGTGGAGCCAAGGGAGGAACCAGCCATCAGAACAATGCACAGACAGTGAATTCCACTGCACACCCCACCCACCAAAAATGTATTGGGTCAATGGTTTAATTGGGTGGCATGGGCTTCCATGGCCAGAAATGTCTTCTCACGTGTTATCTTGTTAAATTTAAAGTAAAAAAAAAATTAAAGACAGGCGATCATTTGGGTCAATGTGAGGTATCCTAGCAGGAATCATGAAACTCAATGCATTAATACATTGATAACTCTATAGCAAACAAAGGTATGGCTATTGGATGAAAGGGTTATTGAATTAAATGTAAATCACACATGTGTGCTGTATGCATGTAATTAAAAAAAAACTTCCATGGAAAATGTGAGAAAGCTTAAGATTGCCATTGCTGAGATGTGGTCACCTCTGCTACATCCATTTGGAGAAACTCTTCAGTACTCAGTAGTGAACTGTCAACATTTATGGTGGATCTGTAGCATTCTTCACAGCTTTCACATCCAAAAACATTAATTGCCAACAACTATGCAGCATGCAGTCAGAAAATATTTCTCTTCTCTTGTCCAGTCACATACCATTGTCTCTAGGTGCATAGTAGATTTGGTCTATTCTAGACTTGCTTTAACTGGAGATGGCTGCAACATAAATGTAATTATATAAAGTGGCTACGTGCAATAATAGCTGTTGTAAGACTACATATTATTTTAATAATTATATCATGAAACCTCCTGCTTTCAATACAGATGCAACAATACATAGAAATCTCTGAATTGTTCATCAGCCTGTGTGGGAGAGCCATCCAGAATCCTGTTTTCACCACAATAAATTATTAAGGGAAATGACTCTATTGTTAATCTGAATATATTGGTATTTTCCAGACACTGGGACATGGTGTCTGAACCCCTGGTTGATGAAACCACAAAAGTTAGATACTGATCCTGTTTTTGGAACTCTGAACACTGGATACAATTCCTCCTGACTAAAATTAACAGTCAACAGGCACCATGAGACAGTGGAAAGTAAGTGTTAAATTTCCAGGAAACTGTTCACACACTCATATATACATATACATATGCAGGAGCAATTTGTCCAAAGAATGAAGGCAGTGAAAGGAAGAATTCAACCATTTATTAATTTGACCGAAGCAATGTGCTTCCAATATCAGCAAGCTCATTGTAGACTTTAGGAAGGGGGGTGGTGGGGGGGGGGGGGGGATTGGGACAATGCACCTGAATCAAGTGCATCAATAAGGGGATTTGACATATAGGGGGAGGAGGGTGGGTATTAGTGGAGAGGGTGAGAGAGGTTGGCAGGGTGTTTGCTATTATCCATGTATATATTTCCTGTATATGAATTTTATTATAATTCATGTTATTATGGTTTTAAAAATTTAAAATAAAATATTCAATAAAGAACTCTATTGGGTGTATTGTGGAAAGTATACTGACTGGTTGCATCATGGCTTGGTTTAGAAACTTACATCCCCAGAAACACAGAAGCTTACAGAAAGTGGCAAAACTAACAAACCTCATCTGTCTGTAGAAGACATCTGTGTGAAATATTGCCTCAGGAACCCAGTCAACATCACAATGGATCCCCATTGCTCTGGTAACATTATTTTCTCACTGTTACTTCAAGCAGGACATTCAGAAGGGCTAAAGTGCAGTATCTCTAACTTCACATACTACCCTAACAAAACCCAATATCTACTCCAGGAACACTAAAATATTTGTCTGCATTATTGGAACTTATTTACTTGTACTAACTGAAACTATGAATATTTAATGATCTATCTTTTTTAATATATTTATTAACACTTTTTCAGTCTTTACATTTAATAGTAAATTAAGTGGATATTACATTTGGTGTACTTTCTCTACCTGTGGGGTTGCAGCAAGTAAGAATTCCAGTGCATCTGTCCATTTTTGTACTTTGGTATATGGCAATAAACCTTCATCTTATCATTATCCTTATCTCACATAAACTAGAGAAGTTAGAAGGAAGAATCTTATTTTATATCATTGAAAAGTTTATTCATCCAGGAAGAACTTGAACCACTCATTACATGCATCAAAAACCAACCAAGAAGTGAAACTTCTTAACATATTGGTTCTTAACATACAACTGAGAACAGGAAGAGTCATTTGATACATTATAAATTAAGGCAAGATAGTTTGCATATAACTGGGACTTTGCAGATTTGAAGGAGTGATTTATTAAAGATTGAATGATTTGTTGAATCTGGGAATCCAGCCTGCGGAAATGACCACATCATGGAAATCAAATATGGGTACAGTAATTGGCTGGGATATTGGAAGTGTTGTGGAGCAGAGCAATGCAGGAATACAGGTACATACTACATTGAAAGTGGAATCACAGGTAGATAGGGTGGTCAAAAAGGCTTTTGGCACATTGGTTTTCATCAAAGTATTGAGTAACGAAGTTGCATGTGACAGTTGTAAAAATATTGGTGAGGTCAAATTTGGAGTATTGTGTTCATTTTTTGTCATCTGCTACAGGAAAGATTACGCAGCATTGGAGAGGGTACAGAGAATATTTATGAGAATGTTGCCAGGACTCGGGAGCCTGAGCTATAAAGAGAGAGGTTGACCAGGCTAGGTCTTTATTCCTTGCAGTGCAGGAGGATGAAGGTTGATCACAGAGAGCTATACAAAAGCATGGGAGGAATAGATCAGGTGGACACAGAGAGAGATTTTCCCAGAGTAGGAAAATTAGTTACCAGAGGGCATAAGACTAAGCCTTTAAAGGAAAACAAAGGGGAAGGTACAAAGAGAGTGACAAATGTATGGAACAGGCTTCCAGAAGAGGTGGTTGAAGCACATACTATTCCAAATTTTAAGAAAAATGTTGGATGGATACATGGATAGGATAGTTTGAGGGATATGGTGGAAGGTGGAAGTAGTGTAAGTGGGAACATTTTGTCCATGTTGGGCTGAACGGCCTGTTTCTATACTGTAACAATTATCTCTAGCAAACTACAGACATGCAGTTGTGTACAGGCATGCTAAGCTTCGGGCAGCAATTAGAAATACAATGAATGATGTGATTGTTCTTATGTGGCAAGTACTGAGATTCATAAATTGAGCAGCTGAAAAAGAAATGACCTGAGTATGGAACAAAATGTCTATGCAGTGATATGCAGTGATATGCAGTGGAAAAGCATTTTTATAATTAGTACACTAGGTAGAGCAGATGATAATCTGTGGAGTGGTCAAGATCAAAAGAGTAAGACAAAGACAGGATTAGATTCAGAATATCCAATGAATACCATGTGCACTTGGTCAATTAAATGAAAGGAGTTGCCACAGAATGTATCTGCAACAAGATGTTGGTAAAGGGCATTTCTGACATTTCAGTTTTATTCTGGAATAACGTTCAGTGCTCTCCCAAAGCAAGCCATCAATCTCAAGGCAGTGCTGTGGAAATCAACATGTCAATGTACTGGATATACAGGAGATGCTTTCTGCAAGTGGTGAACTCAAAGAATCAAGAGAAATTAGAGAAAGAGTGAAGAAAATCAACAGTGGATTTCATCATAGTTTTAAGGGTGCAACAAATGTGACTT
>NW_027212115.1:0-40976 GCF_036971445.1 Narcine bancroftii | reverse complement strand
CTCTAAATACTCTGTCACACCTGTTTAATCCTTCCCTGTAACTCAACTCCTGAAGACCCAGCAACATCCTAGTAAATCTTCTCTACACTCTTTCAATCTTATTGATAACCAGAACTGCCTCATCAATGTCACCAATAACATCCCAACACCTGCACTCAATACTTTGGTTTATGAAGGTCAAGATGTCTAAAGCTCTCTTCACACCCGTCTACCAGTGATGCCATTTTCATGGAATTATGTATCTTAATTCCCAGACCCCTTTGTTCCTTGGCACTCCTTAGTGCCCTATTATTTGCTTGATTTATCCTTCCAAAATGCACACATCACACTTTTCTGCATTAAATTCCATCTGCCACTTTCTTGCACATTTTTCCAGTTGGACCAGATCCCTCTCCAAGCTTTGAAAGCCTTTCTCGCTGTTGTTACGGGCCCAAAAAACCCCAAAACCCAGCAGCAAAAGAAATTCATCAAGACAAATGGTTATTTAAATAAAAATTACTTCATTTTCTTTAAACATGAAAAGAGGATCAAACTTAACTTATTACTATTAACCTAACTTAACCCCCTTCTAATTCTAAACACACATATATATGAAATGTGTGTAAGTTCAGAAAAGTTCTTTGATTCACAGTCCAATCTCACTTCTCATTCTTCCAAGTTCACTGGTATCAGGGCAATTCTTAGACTGTGCACAGAATTTAACATTTACGAAGTTCGCCAGGCTTTGGTGCTTGAAAGGAAAATGGTTACTGCTCAGGAAGGTTCTTGTCGGTTTTCAAAGGGAGATTTGTTGTTCGCTGGACACCCACAAAGCTGATCCCAAATCAGCCACGTCAGTGTCTTACCGAAGAAACTTGCACCATCAGGGTTTTCCAGATGATGACCTCTTTCTTTCAGGTCACCACAGAGTTCCTTTTCTGTTTCCCTTATCTCAGGCGAAACACCACACAACCAGCCATCTCTTCTTGAATGGACCACAAGGGTTTTTAATAGGCTGAAGTCAGAACTCACAAACGGTCTTCCAAAATGGGGTTTTCCACAAGTTTGCCAGCTTGTCCTGTTCCAGTCCCAGCTGCTGCTGCTGAACTGTAGAACTGAATTCTCTCGCTCTCTCTGATAGACCACATGACCCTTTTAGAACAGCAAACTGCATTCAGATGGACTGCAGCACTGGACCCATCTTCTGAGGCCATTTATCTGTTGTTTTCCAAAACAATAATCCATTACTCCACAGCAGGTCCAATTAGCATCTACTTGTGAAGTCTCTATAGGCATCCTTCAAAGGCACTTGGTGCCTTGACTTGAGCCAAGCTCTTGCATTTTAAATGAAAAAACAAATGCTGGATAAATTCAGCAGGTCAAACAGTGCCTTAATGTAGCAAAGGTAAAGATACATCATCAACGTTTTGGCCTTGAGCCCTTCATAAGGCACTTATGTATCTACAATACTCCGCCTACAGAAATTCAGAACCGTTAATTGAGTGGAAATCCCTATGCATCTAATCAGAGACCCAGCTTACCCACTCGGGAAGCGGTTGATGAAGGGGTTCACTAACCACCATACACTCGATCAACAGCAGTCGTCTGAGCTCAGCAAGGATGGTGGAGGAAAATGCTTTCGGCCGTCTCAAAGGTCTCTGGAGGTGCCTGGTCAAGTGACTTAATATTTGTACCACTTTTGTATCAGACGTTGTTGTTGTCCGTTGTGTTCTGCACAATATATGTGAGATCAATAAGGAACACTTCTTGCCTGATTGGAACACTAATATCAGGGTGCACCAGGCAATCCAGGAGGCGATCATATCTCTTCTATAAGCAATTAAGCTAGTAAATGACTGCTCGTAGTAAATTTATATAGTGCACTTGTCAAAGATTAGTAGTGAACAGGAGACATTTAAATGAAAATAAAAACTTTTAATTCAACTGTACTTAACTATTTACAAGTGTGCAATAAAACTAGACATCAATAACAACGTGCAAAGTTGCATCACTCAAGCAGCTGGAGGAGGATGAGAGTGATTGAAGTTACTCATTTGCCTCATCTGAGTGTTGCATAAAGTCATTCTCCTGTGGTGCCTGATAGAAATACTGGCTGTGGGTTGATGAGTGTGGTACTGTCATATGAGAGTTTGTGGCAGTGCAACAGGAAGGAGGTTGATGCTGTCGAGCAGAGGATGACATCAGAGTCATCTTCACCCTCATAAGTGAGGCCTGGTTCAACGTTTCCTGTTGGAGATTTTTGAATATTTGTCCAAACCCAGTCATCTCCTCTGACCAGGTACGTCACATGCTGCCATCTCCGCCTCCTGTGCCGCTCTCTTCATTCGCTCCTCACGAACCCTCTGCACCTCTTGCCCAATACACTCCCTCTCCACATCATCTCGGTCCATTGAGTGCAACATCTCCCTCATTTCCTGGATCACCACCTGTGCCTTGATAGGTTTCTGTCTCTTAGGTGGCTGATACCCTGGAAAGCAACGGAGCACGAGCTTTATGGGCAGACATACTTACAAAGCACAGGACAAAATTTGTTGATCACAAGAAGAAATACGTTTTTACCAGGTTGCTCTTGAGGCGCAGGTCCCGTATCGTTGGACTTGGTTTCCATGCCACTCAGGACCTCGGCATCAAAACTGCTGCTGGAGGAGGGAGATGCAGCTGAAACCACCTCAGGGTATGGTGGATCCTCCATGATGCTCTGTAGTGTTACTGAGTGTGCTCAATGGCTTATGCCCCAAATAGCAAAGGCACAATTCAAAATATGGCCAGTCCAATTGCCCCTTGCCACTGTGGTCATTTACCTGATGGTACTTCCTAAGCTCGCTAATGACCTGGGACGTCCTGAGCAAAGCCCCCGTCTCTCATTTTTTGATAGACCCGATCCATCTGTCACCGTGCCCGTAATATGGCAGTTTATTTTGTTCTTTTCAAGGATGGCAAGCCTAACCCAAACTATCATATCCACAAATCTGAAATAAAAGCAACATTCTCCAATACTCAGCAGAATATGCGACACATTATGGAAAGGAAAGTAGAATCTATGTTTCAGGTGGATGATTTTTGTAAGAAATAGGAGCTGTCGAACAACTTGAATGGTTTACACTCCATTCCCTTTGTAACAAGAGTAAAAGAAGAAAGTCTCTAGACACCATCACTGAATAAAAAAACAATGCTGGAGAAACGCAGCATTTTATTTAGCACTTTATTTAGCAAAAATAAAGATAAATAGCCAATGTTTCGGGCTTGAGACCTTTATCGAGGTGTGAACAAAATGTGGGCGAATGCTTGAGCACAAAACAAAAACAAACACCATTCTGCTCAGGCAGTAATTTTGTTCAGACCTTGGTGTATCTTTATCTTTGCAATATAAAGCTCACTGTTTGACCGTAACATTTCTTGGCGTGCCTACGATGTATTTTGCAGTCAGATTATTCTTTACTCAGGTTTTCTCTCCCATCTTTGACTCAATAAACCTGCAAATTTGGTGACTTTTGTCCAAATAAGACCCGACTGGACCCAGGAATTAATTTCAGGAACTCCATAAAAAGCTTCTTCAGAAAACTGATTCCCACACGTCTCATTTCTATGTCTGATATTTTTTCCAATACATCCATCAAAACAAAATGCAGTTTTCATTCTCCAAGCTGAGTGCAAAGATAAACCAAAGGCAGCTGAACTGCTCTTTCAGAAGTTGGGACCTTGTGCACCTACAAAGCACCTTTTATTTTTTATTTGCAACAGGAATCTACAGTTTCTTTTCAGGCGTTTGAAATCAATTCTTAGTGTAGCAGATTAAGAATGCGAAGGGCAGGATTGAAGTTGCATGGTGAAGTTAATGGTGAAGTGGAAATTAGCATTTGTTTACTGTCATACATCCAAGTACAATGTATATATGCAGCATTATTGACTTGATAAGGCCAAACAGCCACTAAAAAAAACCAACGATGCTCAAGGGCAACACTGTTGGCGTAGCGGTTAGCAATCGGGACCGGACTGGGATTCAAATCCTGTGTTGTCTGAAGAGTTTGTATGTTCTCCCCATATCTGCATGGGTTTTCTGCATGGGTTCCAGTTTCCTCCCACCGTTTGAAACTTATGGGGGGGGGAGAAGGTGTAGGTTAATTGGGCAGCATGTACTCGTGGGCCAAAATGGCCTCTTACTCCAGTACCGAAAGAGGCAATAAATACAAAAGGTAAAAAATATTCGCAGTGACAATTCATGTAAGAAAAAATGTTCAGTAAATGGAATAGTGCAGTTAAATAAGAAAGTCTGCAGATGCTGTGATTGTAGTTTAATACAAAACAAAATGCTGGAGGAACAGCAAGCCACACAGCGCTCATGGGAAGCAAATAGATATATAACCAACATTTCGGGCTTGAGCCATTCATCAAGCTATGAACAAAAAGCAGGCAGGGCTGGCATAGGTGAATGTGGGTGAGAGAGCAGAATAGAAAAAGGTTGGCATGTAGCAGCTGCTACAACACAGAAAACACACCACTGAACTCAGTGGGGTTTCCAGTAGAACAGTTTATTTGAATTTTGCGCACGTCCCTTTAAGGCCAACGGGAGTTCCGCCCTGCACAGCGGTGAGGTCATCACATAGCCCGGGGTGCAAGCTGTGGCCTAAGCCACGAGGCAATGAGCAAGCTCCGTCAGTGCCATCTTCTGCAGCTGCCCCGCCAGTGCGGCAGTACGTGGGGCCGGTTCGCTCACAGAGAAGAGCGCCGCAACACAATCCCCCCTCCCCAGGACCAGCTTATGCGTCCCACCGCTTGGGCAGCTGGCCCCTCCATTTAGGCTGGGCCGTCTGCACAGACTGGTTTAAGTCTGCGTGTGCTGCCTTTAGTCGGTCGACTGTGAAAAGTTCCTCCCTGTCCCCTAATGTCCAGAGTAAAGGCCTTTCCCGATCGATGGAGGACATTGTACGGGCCCTCATACGGGCGCTGCGGGGGGGGGGGGGGGGGGGGGGTCGGGTGCGGACCACACCAGACAAACACGAACTCCACTGAGTCCAGCTCTTTGGGAACATTTGCCGGGTGCTTGCCGCAGTGGGGATGCTAACGGAGGTCTTACCTCCAAGTTCAGCTCCTGTTCCGAAGAACTCCCCTGAGAGTGACAGCGGTTCACCGTAGACGAGTTCTGCGGACGAAGCCTGGAGGTCTTCTTTCAGAGCCGTTCAAATGCCAAGTAGGACCCACGGCAACTGGTCTGTCCAGTTGGGTCCTCTCAGCCATGCCAATGAGAGCCGCCTTGAGGTGTCGATGGAAACGTTCTACGAGTCCATTCACTTGGGGATGATAGGCCGGGGTGTGGTGGAGTTTGATCCCCAAGCAGTTTGCCAGATGCGCCCAGAGGGCGGAGGTGAACTGGGCACCCCTGTCGCTGGTCATGTGGGTTGGAATGCCAAAATTGGTGACCCAGTTCGCGAGCAGAGCTCTAGTGCAGGACTCAGCGGAAGTGTCCCTGATGGGGATGGTTTCCGGCCACCTCGTCGTCCGGTCGACCACAGTCAGGAGTAGCGGGCGTCCCTGGACTCCGGTAGGAGGCCCACTATGTCGACGTGGATACGGTGAAGCCTCCTGGCTGGAGGGTCGAAGTGCTGTATCGGGGGTCTGACATGGAGCTAATTGGGCGTAGTTCATGCCAGGGGACAAGTTGTGGATGGTCAGTCTGGAAAGCACGTTGGCAACGACATTGTCCTTACTTGTCCGAGATGTAGGAAAGATGTCGCTGCTGGTGCACCGACCAGGGATCCTTAGCCACGGTGAGAGCCTGAGCAAGCGGTTTGTGGTCCGTGAAGGCTGTGAACGGTCTGTCCTCCAGGAAGTAGTGGAAGTGCCTGATCGAGAGGTACAAGGCCAGGAGTTCCCTGTCGAACGCATTGTACTTTGGGTGATCGGAGGTGCAGGCTGAAGAACGCCGGGAGCTCCACTGCCCATTGAACTCACCCGATAGCCATGGCGGACGCGTCCACTGGGCGTCGGGTTGTGGGTAGGCCAGTTGCGTGGAACCCACAAGGGCGGCCTTGGTCTGCGCAAAGGCTGTCTCGGCCGCTTTCGTCTTTTGTTTAGTGGAGATCAGGGTGAACAGTGGGCGCAATATGCGTGCAGCCCCAGGATGAAACGGTGGTAGAAGTTGATCATCCCGGTAAACTCTTGTAAGCCTTTGAGGGTGTCTGGCCTGGGGAACTGTTATATGGCCTTGACCTTGCCTAGCGACTGTGCTGCCCCTTCCACGGTTATAGTATGACCCAAGAACTGTAGCGACTCCTTCTCAAACTGACATTTGGTCACGTTGACGGTGAGGCTGAATTCAGCAGGCGGGCGAACAGTGTGCGGAGGTGGTTCTTGTGCTCATTGTGACCTCGACGAGTGATGAGGATGTTGTTGAGATAGATGAACACAAAGTCCAAGTTTCTGCCCACTGCATCCATGAGCCACTGGAAGGCTTGGGCTGCGTTCTTCAGGCCAAAAGGCATCCGAAGGAATTCCAAAAGGCCAAAATGGAAATTATATAATAAATTGATTGTGTTTGTTAATGTTTATGGTCTGAATGTTGATGAACTGGATTCTTTGAACTTTTTTTTCCATCTTTGCCTGGTCTGAGCCTTTACTCATTGGTGATGGGAGGAGACTTTAATTGCTGGTTAGACCCGGTTTTGGACCACTCGATTTCAAAATCAGCCATTTTGAATAGATCGGCTTTATTCATTCAATCTTTTACTTAAAATATGGTATTATTGATGTCTGGCGATTTTTCATAAAAGATAGGGAGTATTTGTTCTTTTTTAAAAAAATACATTTTTGCAGTTTGATTATTTTTTAAATTGACAATCAATAATGCTAATTCGATCTGCTGCGGCTGTCCAAGAAGGGGGCCTGGAGCTTCATGGACCACCTTCCCTTGGCTGGCCTGTGCTTTCCGGAGCTGCTGTTCACTTCACCCGGTGAGATGGCTGACCATAGCAGCCCCCGCCGGCAACGCAACAATCGTGTTTGTAGTACACTCCAATGGTATGATCGATTGCTTGCTTTGAGGGGAGTGTGGGGCCTCTGTGATCAGGCTCCATGCTGAGCCTTTGTTCGATCAGCATGGCTCCTCGAACAAATTGAATGAGATGCGGGTGGCAGTGATTGAACATTCAATTTGTTCAGGACGCCAGGCTCGTTGAACAAAGGTTCAGCATGGAGCCTGATTACCAGCGCTCACCTTAACACAAGTGATCAATCGTTTGCTCCATGTAACAGTGGGCCCCATCTGTTGCCTGGCTTCTCTCTCCCTCTGTCGCGCACCCATGGGTCCCAGTGCGCCTGTCAATCATTCGGCATTTGCAAGTATGATGGATGTCTGCCAAGCTGCCTGTCTCCCCTCTGGCGAGCCTTGCTGTACTAACATTGGCTGTGCATTATCTCTACTGTTAAGGACACTCCCCATGGATATTACTGTATATGCATCTATTGTCTTTCATTATTGTACCATGAATTTCTGCTAATAAAAGCCATGATTATTGTTTGACCACATCGTCTTTGTCTACTTCATCAACTGGCACTTCAGCATGTTGGGAGGGATATGGCCTGAACCTCGGCGTGCGGGAGGATGTGTTGGTGCTGTTGCTCATTTGCGAGGAGGCTTCAGTGAGTGACAGATTATGTCGTGTTTGTATTGTATATAGATATGTTTTTGGGAGATAAATTGGGGCAGGTTTTTTTATTGTAGGTCACATACAAACACTTCAAAACAGATTTCATTGAAAATACTGGAGCTCCGCTCAAGCGAGACAGGGCAGCTCCTAGGGGCCTTTGCAACAAGTTTGGGGAGTGACCAAGAGACTTCACTAATGGATTGTTGTTTTGAAAAACAACAAATGAAAGAACTTGGAGGAGTAGTTTGGAACCACAGGCTGTCTGGAGTATAGCTTGCTGTTCTAAGAGGGTCATGTGGTTTTGCAAGCAGAGAGAGTAAAACAGACTTTTTCTCAGGGAGAGGAAGATTAGTTTTGCAGCGCTACAGTCAACAGCAGCTGGGTCTGGAACAGGACAAACTGGAAAGCTTGTGGAAAGACCCATCTGAAAGCCCTTGTGGTTCATACAAGACAAGAGAACTGACTGCCTAATGTTTCACTTGAAATAAATGAAACAAAAAGGAACTCTGTGGTGACCCGAAAGAAAGAGGTTATCATCTGGAGAGCACTGATGGGGAAAGTTTCTTCAGCAAGACACTGATGTGGCTGATTAAAAGGGATCAGTTTGTGTCCAGTGAACAACAAATCTCTCTCGGAAAACCGACAAGAACCTTCCTGAGCAGTAACCATTTACCATTCAAGCACCAAAGCCTGGTGAACTTCATAAATGTTAAATTCTGTGCACAGTATAAGAATTGCCTGAAACCTGTAAACTTGGAGGAATAAAAAGCGAGACTGGATTGTGAATCAAACTTTTCTAAACTTACATGTGCGCTTAGAATTAGAAGGGAGTTAATTTAGGTTAGTTAAGTTATTAGGGATAAGTTAAAGTTTTATCCTGTTTTTATGTTTAAAGATAATTAAAAACAACTTTTGTTTAAGTAACGATTTGTCTTGGTGACTATCTATTGCTGCTGGGTTTTGGGGTCCTCTGGGCTCGTAACAGGTATCTTGCCCATGCAAGGCAGGAGGGTTTCCATCAAGGGGAGTGAAGGCACACACACACACACACACACAATCAATCTACAAGAGGAACCCGTTTGCGAACTTAACCATAAGTACATTAAAACAAACTTTTCCTAAAATTTCCCACTAAAATGGGTGTCTGTGTGCGCCAGTGGGTCCTATATGCTGTCAAATAGGATAGTCATTTCTGAACATGCTCCTAATGTTCTTATCTTTAAATTTCCCTGGTCTTCCCTATATAAATGGATATTGGTATTTTAATTCAGCCTTACTATCTGTAAAAGTTTTTTTTTAAAGTTCTTAGAGGAACAAATTACTTTCCTTTTTGGAAAAAAATGCTGTGGAAGAGACTTCCAGTTTTGTTGTCTGGGATACTTTCAAGACTTTTATTATGAGGCAAATTATTTCTTATACTGTAAGTATTAAGAAAAAGGTCAATAAAGAGAAAACTGATTTGGCTAACCAACTGAAATAATTAGATCAAAAGTATGCTCTGGCTCCAGACCCCTGCTTTAGATAAACAGTGTGTTGAAATTAAAACTAAATATGATCTTCTTCTCAAGTATCCTATTGAAAGCAACTTTTGAAAGGTAAAAGTCAATTTATAGTCATGGAGATAAAACAGGTAAACTACTGGCTAATCAATCAAAAACTTTAGTAGCCAAATGACAAATTTAAAAAATTCGCAAAGCTAATGGTGGAATGACAACTTGTGGTGGCATGCCATTAGGCAGGGGAACCGGCCCCGCATGTCATGCATGCGGCAGGGCAGCCAGCCAAAATGGAGCTGTCGGGGGTTTCTCCGAAGCCTGTGCTCTGCGGCCCACGTGAAGCCCGGCGACGTCAGGGCCCCCGATGTGGTTCTCAGCCAGGTCTGGGCTAGGAGCATAAGACCAGCCAGGCAGACCTGAATAAACAAGTTTTTGCTCACTGAACTCAACCCATTGGGTTGTGTGATCAGTCAGTAGCAGAGTAGCTGCCGCTACAAACTGATCATTTAGAAATAAATGATACTTTAAAGTAATTTTATTCTGAACTTTATAGTTCCAATTCTCTGAAGGATAATATTGTAATGAATAATTTTTTGGATCAATCAAATATTCCTTTACTTTCTGCAGTTGGATCAACCTATTTTGTCTGAGGAAATTGCTGAGGCTGTATGTTCATAACATTCTGGGAAGTCAGCAGGTCCTGATGGATTTTTTTTGTAGAATTTTATAAAGCTTTTATCCCATTACTTACACCTCACCTATGATCTGTTTTTTTCTGATTCTTTTAAACCAGACAAGCTGCCACAGTCTTTTCATGAAGCTTCTACCTCGCTTATTCTTAAAAAGAATAAAAACCTAGTCAACTGCTCTTTATACAGGCCAATTTCTTTACTCAACATTGATACTAAAATTTTATCCAAAGTTTTGGCTCATAGACTTGAGCATATTTTGCCATTTATTATATTGATCAGACTGGATTGATTAAAAATCAGTATTCCCATTTCAGTATACACCATTTATTAAATATTATATACTCTCTGTCTAAGGAGATTTCAGAATGTGTGATATCTCCGGTTGAGTTCTTACTAATTTTCAGAATTCTAAACCATTTAAACTCCAGTGTGGAAACAGACAAGAATGTCCTTCAAGTCCATTGCTTTTTGACCTGGTTTTTGATCCTTAGCTGCCACTTTCCGAGATTTTAAGGAAGGGAACTGCCCACAACGTTTTCCTTTATGTTAATGATTTATTGCTTTCATTTCTAACCTGGAGACCTCATTGCCTTTCTATGCTTTCTTTCCTTTCCCATTTTACATAAAAATGAACTCTTTCCTTTGAATAATTTTGCACCAATAAATACTAACCTTCCCTTTAAAATTGTAAGCAATCAATTTACTTACTTGGGTGTAACAACACTAAGAATTATAAATACCTATTTAATGAAAATTTTCTCAATTTAATAAAATACGTGAGTGAATGAATATCTGACCTAAATTTATATACCTTTCTTTTTGTGATTCCCTTGACTCAATCTTATATATGGAAGAACAAATGCCCACACCTAAAAATTTAAAAATAATGGAGGTTTAGCCCGAACAAACTTTAGGTTCTATTACTGGGCAGTCAACATATGAAACCTTACATTTTGGTCATATATTAACAGTGAAGGCTTCCAATATGGGTCTCTTTAGAATCCAATTCTGTTACAACATTGTCTATTATTTCTCTTCTCGGATCCTCACTTCCCTTAACTTTAAATAAATTAACTGACAATCCAGTAGTTAAGCATACTTTGAGGATCTGGATACAGCTTAGAAAACATTTTGGTTTATTGAGATTTTCTCTTTCTAGTCCTATTTTTTCTAATTATTTCTTTAAACCTTCCATGATTGACGTAGCTTTTAAAGAATGGTATAGATTGGCACTAAATGTTTTAAAGATCTATTTATTGAAGGGAGTCTTGCTTCTTTTGAATAACTGTCAGTTAAATATAGCTCACCAAATACTCATTTTTTTCATTATTTTCAGATTAGAGATTTTTTACGATCTCAATTACATACATTTCCCATGAGTATTGATAAGATTTTAATAGATGTAATTTTTCATACGCAACCTTTCTTTTTACATTGGTTCACTATATAACATTTATGACATGTTGTTGGGAATAAGAGGGCCTCTTTTGGATAAAATTAAAGAAAAGCCTGGAAACAGGACCTACAGTTTTCAATCTCTGAAGAGACTCGAAAGGTAATTTTAAAATTGGTTAATGCCTCATCTTTATGTGCTCACTACTCTCTCCTATAATTTAGTCAATAGGGCCCACATGTCCAAATTCAAACAATTTCAGTTTTATGTGGATGTATCTCCTTGTTGTGATAGATGCAACAATGGAAATGCTTTATTAATTCAGATATTTTGGACATGTTAGAATATTGGGAAATACTGGAAGGAAGTATTTTAAAATGTGTCTGCACTGTTTTAAAGAAAGTTTTTTGCCAAATCCTTTAGCTGCCTTGTTTGGTATTGTTGGAGAGAGAGGCACAACTTTAACAGCATCAAATTTGCATTTATTAGCTTTTATTTCTCATGGCTAGGCGGGCAGTGTTGCTTAGATGGAATGATGCTGCTCCGCCTACTCATGTTCAATATCATGTTTAAACTTAGAGAAGATTCAATGCTCAATTTCGAATTTGAATTTAAATTTTCCAAACGCTGTGGGGAGCTTTTTTGAATTACTTTCAAAATATTTGCTTTAGTACTAATGCAGAAGTGCTGGCTAATAAAGTCATTTATTACTATGACAAGGATTTTTTTTCTTTCTTTGCCAAACAGCTTCGCTTTTGGTTGTGGGATTAGATTTTCTTTGTATAAAAAATATAATTATACTATACTTTGATTGATTAAGAATGTGTGGTACTGCAGATGAAATAGCATGATTTGAGTGTAGTGTATTCTGTATTTTTATTTTTTGACTTTTAATATGTATTCTTATGTACTCTGTATGTAGAGTACATGAGACCAGATGGAACTAAGGTGGGGGTGGGGGAGAGAGAAGAGCGAGCAGAAGAATCCAGTTTGGAGATGGGGGTGGAAACAAAGAATGGGGGTGGGGGGGGAAGGTGAGAAGTGAATTGGTAAGGTGCTGAGTAGGAAAGAGGACAAAAAGGGGTGGGAGGGGAAGAGCAGAAGGATGCGGGAGAAGGGGTCAATCACCTTTGAAATTAGTAAATTCTATGCTCACATGGAATAAGGGGTGTTATTCCTCAAGTTTACGTTGTGCCTCACTCTGGTAGGGGCAAAGGCCCACAGGACAGGTAAGTCAATGTGGGAATGGAAAGGGTAGCTGAAATAGCATGCAACCAGGAGCTCAGGATGGCCATTCCAGACAGAGTGTCAATGCTCTGCAAAACGGTCTCCAAGTCTGATGTGAAGAAAGTTATGCCAGGAGCACTGAATGCAGTAGATGAAGTTGGAGAAGGTGAAAGGTAATGGAGAGGTGGGTAGGAAAAGCAGGTAAGGGAGTCATAGAGGATATGATCCCTTCAGTAGGTGGAAAGTGATGGGAATAGGCAGGCATAGGAAACCTTGATTTTCAAGAGATATTGGGGATCTGGTTCGAAAGAGAGAGGTGTATAACAGGTATAGGCAACGGAGCAAATGAGGTACTCGAAGAGCATAAAAATACAAGAAAAACCTCAAGAAAGAAATAAGAAAGACTAAAAGGCACAAGGTTGCTTTGTTAGACAATGTGAAGGAAGATCCTAAGGGTTTCTACAGGCATATTAAGAGCAAAAGGATAGTAAGGGACAAAATTTGACCCCTTGAAGATCAGAGTGGTTACTTTGTATGGAAAAAAAAGATGGGGGTGAATCTTAAATGCTTCCCCCCCCACCCATCAGTATTCACTCAAGGAGCATGGTTCCAAAAATTTACATTTCTCACATAATGAATCAATATCAGAATAAAAGCAAAATAGTTTAAGTTTTGAGATATGTGCTCTATGCATCACTTTAAACTGCAATGAACAATGTCACACACAGAATTCATTTATCAAATTTAAAACAATATCCCAGTCTTCGTCTGTGAGTGACGACCAAATCATGTTTCCAATCATTCTTAATCTTAGCTAATGAAGCTATTCTCAAATCTGTCAAATAAAATATTGATATTGAGCCTCTATGAGAAAATTTAAAATCAGAAAATAAATCAAGAATGTTTGTTTCAGAAATCCATGGAAAAGCAGAAAGTTTAGACTGAACAAAATGTCTAATTTGTAGATACCTGAAAAAAAAATTTAAATTTTACCCTCAATTGTTCAAAAGAGGCAAAATTGTCTTGAATAAAAAGATCTTTCAAATTTTTAATACACCACTCCCTAAAACATCTGACAAAGAAGGTAGAGACAAAGATAGTTAGCTGTAATGGGACTAGCAAGAGAGAAACTATGAATTCCAAGATGTTTTCTAAATTGTTGTGGCCATATTCTCAATGCATGTCCTATTATCGGTTTACTTGTTAACTTAGAAAAAGAAAAAGGTAAAGAGGAGCCGAGGACCTGCTAACATTGATGTATTTTTAGAAAATTTGCTCTACTTCATTTCAGAGGCTAATTTCAGCATTTATCTCATTGATAGCTATATGGGCAACTCCTCTATTCATGGTTAAAAGAAGTAATAGTCTTCCTGTTTAAAAAAAATTAGATACAACATTCAAGAACCAAAAATGAATTTTTACAAGACGTGGGACCCGTTTATGAAGTATTACCATAATTTAACAAATTAGGGTGTTTGGATGCTCCCTGAAGAGAGCTGTCTGGCTTCCAAATGTTGTCTTTCAATTTCCTAGATATACCTACTTTAGATATACAAGCAAACTTTGTTTAGAGCGAGGGATTTGATTAATTTAGGGAGATCTTTTTTTTCTTTTGAAATATACAATTTTTATATGTATTATTTATGTATTATTGGAGAAGTACAAGTTGTTTTGTCTTTTATTAATCTATGTATCAGATCAATATTTGTGTATTTTATTAAACTCAATAAAGAGAAAAAATATTAATTCAGGCAGAGTTGTGGGAAGACAAGCAAATCTATACAGGTTAAAGAGGAGAAAGTGCTTACTGCCTTAAAGCAAATAAGGGTGGATAAATCCCCTGACAAGATATTCCCTCAGACCTTGAGAGAGGTGTGACAGATTGTCGATATGCTTTTGGGAGATAAATTGGGGCAGGTTTTCAGTGTAGGTCACATACAAACACTTTAAAGCAGATTTTATTTAAAATACTGGAGCTCTGCTCTTGCTAGACAGGTTGGCTCCAAGAGCCTTTGCAAAAGCTTTGGAGAGTGCTCAAGATACTTCAATAATGGATTGTTGTTTACAAAAAGGCATCAGATGAAAGAACGTGTTGGAGCTCCAGGCTGCCTGGAGTGGAAATTGCTGTTCTAAGAAGGTCATGTGATTTTGCAAGCAGGGAGAGTCAAACAGGCTTTCTCTGTGTGTGTGTGTGTGTGTGTGTGTGTGTGTGTGTGTGTGTGTGTGTGTGTGTGTGTGTGTGTGTGTGTGTGTGTGTGTGAGCGCGAGAGAGAGAGAGCGCGAGAGAGAGAGAGAGCGCGAGAGAGAGAGCGCGAGAGAGCGCGAGCGAGAGCGTTCAGTTCTGCAGTTTTACAGTCAGCAGCAGCAGCTGGGACTGGAATAGGACAAGCTGGCAAGCTTGTGGAAAACCCCATTTGGAAGAAGGGTTGTGAGTGCTTAGTTCAGCCTGGTCAAAGCCCCTGTGGTTCATGTAAGAGGAGAGGACTGGTTTTCTAATATTTCACTTGAAATAAGTGAAACAAAAAGGAACTCTGTGTGACCTGAAAGAAAGAGGTTATCATCTGGAGAACCCTGATGGGGCAAGTTTCTTCGGCAAGACACTGAAGTGGCTGGTTACAAGGAATCAGTTGTGGGTGTCCAGCAAACAACAAATCTCTCTCGGAAAACCAACAAGAACCTTCCTGAATGGTAACCATTTACCTTTCAAGCACCAAAGACTGGTGAACTTCATAAATGTTAAATTCTGTGAACAGTATAAGAATTGCCTGCAACCAGTAAACTTGGTGGAATGAGAAGTGAGATTGGACTATTAATCAAAGAATTTTTCTGAACTTACATACTCATTACATACACGTGTGCTTAGAATTAGAATGAGGTTGTTAGGTTAGTTAATAGTAATAAGTTAAAGTTTGATCCTGTTTTCATGTTTAAAGATAATTAAAATCAATTTTTGTTTAAGTAACCATTTGTCTTGGTGAATATCTATTGCTGCTGGGTTTTGGGGTCCTCTGGGCTCATCAAACAGGCTAGTGTAGAAATTGCAGGAGTTCTGGTAGAAATATTTAAAATGACCTTTGACATGGGAGTGGTGCTGAAGGATTGGACGGAAGCTCACATTGTTCCGTTATTTAAAAAAGGCTCCGAAAGTAACCCTGGAAATTATAGGCCGGTGAGCATGATGTTAGTAGTAGTTAAGTTACTGGTATGCCTCAGGGATCAGTGCTAAGACAATTGTTGTTTGTTTTCTTGTATCAATGATCTGGATGATAATGTGGTAAATTAGTTTGCAGATTGGAGGCGTTGTGGATGGCTACGAAGGTTTTCAAAGGTTGCAGATGGGTCTGAACCAGCTGGACAAATGGGCAGAAACATGACATGGAATTTAGTGTAGACAAGTGTGAGGTGTTGCATTTTGGAAGGACAAACCAAGAAAGGGCATACACAGTGAATGGTCAGGCCCTGAGGAGTGCAGTAGAACAGAGGGATCTGGGAATACAGATGCACAATTCCCTGAAAGTGACATCACAGGTGGATAGGGTTGTGAGGAGAGCTTTTGGCATATTGGGCTTCATAAGTCAAAGTATTGAGTACAGGAGTTGGGATGTCATGGTAAAGTTGTATAAGACATTGGAGCATTATACAAGAAATTCAGAATATTGTGTGCAGCTTTGGTCACCTATCTACAAGAAAGATATCAATAAGATGATTTACTTGGATGTTGCCCAGACTTCAGGAACTGAGTTACAGAGACAGGTTAAAAAGATTAAGACTTTACTCCCTGGAGCATAGAAGAATGAGAGAGGTATTTAAAATTATGAGGGGGATAGAGAAAATGTAGGTCAGCTTTTTCCACTGAGGGTAGGCGAGATACAAACTAGAAGACATAGGTTAAGGGTGAAAGGGGAAATGTTTAGGGAGAACTTCTTCACACAGAGTGGTGAGAATGTACCACAAGTTGTCAATGTGGGCTCAGTTTTAACATTTAAGAAGAATTTGGTGGGGAGTGCCACGTGATGACATGGGGTTAGTAACGAAATCCCTAATCTCCCCAAAATAGTCTTTTTTAAAAAGGGAGGGGGAAAAAAGAAAAAAAAACGAGAAGTTCAAAAAGGACAGTACAAGAAAACATTGGAAGAGTTGAAGAAAAGAACAGAATGCCACCAAAGAAAGAAAAATTTGTTAGTACAGCATCGGAACTGGAAAAAGAAAAGGACAAAGAGAGAGAAATAAGGCCTTCCTCAAAGGAGGAGCCTGGAGCTGTCCAGAAGCTGGTCCTCCGCAGTGAACGTCAGGGAACTGGGGCACCTTTACTCAAGGTCTCCAGCGACAATGGCTGCTAACTGAAGAGGAACATCTACTGCGCAGGCGTGAGGAATCGCATGTGCGTAGGGAAGGAAAAAAAAGGAGGCACTTTTTCAAAAGTATCCAGAAGCTGACAGCTC
The DNA here is from genome assembly GCF_036971445.1 of Narcine bancroftii. Lineage (NCBI taxonomy): Eukaryota > Metazoa > Chordata > Chondrichthyes > Torpediniformes > Narcinidae > Narcine > Narcine bancroftii. The sequence goes on along the minus strand of NW_027212115.1, from coordinate 24,083 downwards.
CGGGGGTGAACCTAGTGAAGAATTAATAGAGGTAGAAGCTGAATCAGACTCAGAACAAGGATTCAGAGAAGTTGGTAAGGAAAATTTTCTACTGGCTTCAGAGGTCAAAATGTATATGGGCAGTTTGCAACAGATTTTGGAAGAATCACTGCAACAGACTATTAAAGTTATATCTGATAGTGATGGAGACAAGGGATGTGACCAGCCAGATGCAGAGTACCTTAAAGCAAGTGGATAAGAAACTAGAAGTTATGGAAGAAAGAATAAAAGGAAATAAATTTGTAATACAGCTATTAAAAGATCAAGTAAAAAATTTGAACAATTTAATCAGAAGATGGATACTTTGGAAAACTACAGCAGAAGAAATAACATTAAAATTGTGGGGCTGAGAGAAGGTGATGAACATCTGCATATGAAGAAATTTTTACAAAGTTGGATACCACAAGTATTGGGAATGGAAGAATTTAAAGGAGACATTGAAATCGAGAGAGCACACAGAGCTTTAAGACCAAAACCACAAGAAAGTCAAAACCTTCATCCAATATTGGTTAATTTCCTTTGCTACAAGGTGAGAGAGTGTTGGAACTAGCAGCAAAACAAGCCCTAATGATCTAAAATGAAAGCAAGATTTTTTTTCTAAACGGATACAATATTTGAACTGTTGACAAAGAGAAAGGAATTGAATGTCGTTAAAAATGTATTGTGGAAGAAGAGCTATGCATTTGTTTTGAGATATCCTGCTGTATTAAAAATTTTCCTTTATGATAAGCATGCATTATTTTCAGATCCCAATGAAGCCAAAGTTTTTGCTGAATCTTTGCCTGCTAAGGTGGGAAGTAAGGGATAAAGAGGTTTATTGATTAGTCTGATGGTAAAGCTAGAAGATTAATATGTTTATTTGACTTTTCTTAAAATTATAAAGGTAGAGAGTTAAGACAAGATTAATAGGTAGTTAAGTAAATGACAAGACATATGTTGAGGCTAGTTATCACAAGATTCAGGGGAGCAAAGGGAATATTTGCTGGCTGCCACCGAATCGTGTGCGGTTGTAGGTTTGGCTACTACTCCCAAAGATTAAGGGAGATAACGAGGGTACTTTGATAGATGTATTTAAAATTATGAGGGGGAACAGAGAAAATGTAGGTCGGCTTTTTCCACCGAGGGTAGGCAAGATACAAACTAGAAGACATAGGTTAAGGGTGAAAGGGGAAATGTTTAGGGAGAACTTCTTATCGTCTTTTTTTGGGTTTTCTATCTTTTCTTGTTTCCTACCTTTTCTATTTTCTACACATTTATTTGTACAATAGACCCAATAAATTGTAATGCCTTTGTTATGTTAGAGGGGGATTTGAAAGATGAAGGCTGGATGAAGGGGATTAATTTGATTAATTTGATTAACTTTATGAGTTTTAATGTCAATAGGATACAAAATCAAATAAAATGGAAAATAAATATTGGTATTTATGAAAAACAATATAGATATAGCTTTTTTACAAGAAACACATTTAATGAAGAAGGAATTAGATAAATTACAAAGAAATTGGGTAGTGGAGGCTTCATTCAATTCAAAGGCTCGAGGAGTTGCAATATTGATAAATAAAAATGTTAAATATAGAAAAAAGATCCAGCAGGAAGGTAGGTTTTGGTAGAATGTCAAATATACTCCGAAAATTAGACCTTGCAGAATTTATATGCTCCAAATGTAGAAGATAATAAATTTATGCAAGATGTTTTTATGAAACTGTCAAATGGCAATGGTAAGATTTTGATGGAAGAATATTTTAATTTGACATTAAATTTGAAAATGGACAGATTGGGAAAATACATAGGAGATAGTAAAGTGTCTAAAGAAGTAATAAATTAATGGTAGATAATGGATTGATAGATATTTGGAGAAAAATGCATATGAATGATAGAGATTATTCATTTTATTTCTTTCGCCATACGACATATTCACGAATTGAAAGGTTTTACTGACAGTTCAAGTTCAATCCAGAGTTTAACAGGTGGAATATTTGGTACACACTATCTTGGATCATTCTCCTTTATTATTGTCAATAGTATGTGAAGAAGAAAAAGGTAGTGGATATAGGTGGAGATTAAATAAAATCTTGTTGAAAAGGAAAGATTTTTAGTCTTTAAAAAAAAAAATGGAATATAATAAAGATTCAGTAAAGAATAAATTTGTTATATGGGATACTCTAAAGGCATATTTAAGGACAAATAATTAGTTATATGGTAAAATTAAAAAAGGAATATTAAAAAAAAGTAAATCAATTAGAAAAAGAAATAACTGATTTAGTCCAAATGAGGAAAAGAAGAAATTAATAGAAACAAAAAAGGTTAAGCTGAATATAATACAAATGTACAGAGTTGAAATAGACATTATGTAAACTAAACAGAGGTATTATGAACTGGGAGAAAGAGCTCATAAGGTAGTTGCCATGGCAGTTAAACAAAGAACAAGTTTCTAGGACTATAATAGTAATGAAAGACAAAAAATGGCCAGATGGTTTATAAGTTGAAGGAAATAAATTAAAATTTTAGAATTTTATGAGAAATTGTAAAAGTCTGAGTTAAAACAAGATGAAATTAAAATTGAATATTTGCAACAAATTGAATTACCAAATTTGTGTGAAGAGAAGAAAGAATCATCTAATTCCTTTGCAGTAGATGATATATACAAGGTTCTGAAAGCATTGCAAAATAATAAAGCGCCAGGAGAAGATGGTTTCCCAGTGGAATTTTATACAGAATTTAAGGAATTGTTGGTGCCAATTTTTAAAGGGATATTAGACCAAATGAGAGAAGTTGGCATTGAAAGACCCTCTACAAGCAGCTTCATATAGACCAATATCTTTGTTAAATGCAGATTATAAAATTTTATCCAAATTGTGGGCCAATCGTTTGGTTAAGATACTTCCAAAACTAATCCATATGGACCAGACGGGGTTTATTACAAAATGAAAGACAGCTGATATAGTGAGATTTTTTAAGTTTGATAAATGTAGCTCAAAAAAGGAAAGTGCCAGCAGTAGTAGTTACTTCAGATGCAGAAAAAGTGTTTGATAGATTAGAATGGAACTTTTTATTTAAGGAGTTATGCAAGTTTGGATTTCCTGAGATCTTTATAAAAGGAATAAAAGTAGTGTATAATGAACCAAAGGCGAAAGTAGTAGTAAATGATTAGATTAGAAATGTCTTCTGGGCCGGGCTGCCCGCTTTCACCATTTCTATTTGCATTGGCAATAGAACTGTTAGCTGTAATGATAAAGAGATGAGGAAATTACTAGTTTTGAGATAGGAGATAAAGTTAATAAAATTAGTCTTTTAACAGATGATGTTATAGCATATTTGACTAAATCAGAAATCTCATTGAATAGATTAAATGAAAGATTAATAGAATAAGTATCAGGATACAAGGTTAATGTGGATAAAAGTGAAATGATACAGATGGTTATTACAAACTATACACAATGTAAAAAGTTGGTAAAATTTAAATGACAAAATGATGTGGTTAAATATTTGGGGATAATAGTAAGGAAACAATTGAATAATTTGTATAAATTGAATTATTTACCACTTTTAAAAAGATTAGATGAAGATTTAAAAAGATGGAAGGAATTATCAATAATGTTAATAGGGGATGTGAATTGTGTTAAAATGAATATTTTTCCTAGAATTCAATACTTATTTCAAACATTACCAATTCAAGTGCCTGGAATGGTTTTTAGACGATTAAATAAGAGTATTAGAGAGTTTTTATGGAGAGGAAAATCGGCAAGAAAAAGTTAACATGGAAAGAAGATCAAGGAAGTTTAAGATAACTAAATTTTATAAATTATTTTAAGGCAGCTCAATTGGGATTTTTGTCTTCTTGGTATCAAAGAGAGGAAAAAGTACTGTAGGTATATATTGAGTTGAATAATATAGGTGAAGAAAGTCCAGAGCAAATACTGTATAAATGGAACTATAAAATTTTTAAAGGTAGAAAAGAAATACCAATTTTAAAACATTTGTTTGGAATATGGAATGGGATACATGTAGAAAGAGGTATAAGAAATGTATAGCTAAAATGTAGAAAATGGAAAAATAGAAGAATTATTTAATGAAATAAAAGATTATCTCCCATTAGAAAAAAAATTACTTATAATATGAAAGACGACTATGACATCTTTTGTCAAATATGGGAGCTTATATGAGATTTATGAATATAGATTAATCCAGACCTTCTAATCCAACTTCGCCCTTTGAAAATATGGAATTTATATCAAGAAGTATATTATGGTATTATAAACATAATTAGAAGTATTACTAGGAATGTGTTCTTTCTTTTTCTTTTTCTATCTGTAGGGGTTAGGGAAGGTGGGAGGTAGGGTGAAAAATTGAAAATTATTTAGTATCTATTGTGTAATATATTGCAAGATAATCTGAAATGTATGTAAGATACTAATAAATAAAACTTTCAAAAAAGAATTTGGTCAGGTGCATGGATGGGAGAGGTATGGAGGTCAGTGGGACTGGGCAAAAAAGGTCCGGCACAGACTAGAAGGGCCAAAAAGGCCTGTTTCTGTGCTGTAATGTTCTATGGTTTTATGATCAGTTGCAACTGGCAGAAATGACGATGTCAACATGCTAAATGTGGAGGCTGGTGGGGTGAAAAGCGAGGACAAGAGAAACTTTATCCCCATTCTATTTCTTTGGGGAAGGGAGAGGGTAAGAGCAGAACTCTGAAAGATGGAGGAATTGCAAGAGATAGCTCTATTAATTACAGTAGAGGAGAAACTGTGTTGCTTGAAAAAAAGAGGATGTCCTGGAATGGAAGGCCCTATCTTGAAAGCAGATGTGGCAAAGGCTGAAAAACAGGGAGAAAGGGATGACAGGAGACCAGGTGGGAGAAGCTGTAATTGAGGTAGTTGTGAGAGTCAGTGGGATTGTATATAGTTTTTCCTCTGAGATGGAGACAGAAGTGTCAGGAAATTCCAAGTGAATTTCAGATCAGGGTGATTAACACCAAAGTTGATAAAATGGAAATGTTCTGCATTGGTGCAGGAACCAGCTCCAATGCAGTCATTAAAATAATGGAAGAAAAGTTGGGGATAGTACTGGGGTAGGTTTGGAACATATCCAACAAAAAGGCAGACATAGAGTGCCTATGGCTACACCTTTGGTTTGAAGGAGATGGGAGGAGGCATCAATAGATGGCTTTTTTTTGAATTCTTTATTTATTGCACTATGAACCATATCAACCAATAGATTTACAGATGCATCTCTTTAAATATTCAGTGGCATTTTCTCTTTTTCCCCCATCCCTCTCTTCCTCCCTTCCCACCCCCTCTAAAAACCATAAATATTGAACATATAAAATACAATAAAACAATATCAAAAGGAATACAAACAAAAAAGACGCATCATCTACTTATTAAATCTGATCGTGTTTATCTTCTTATCATTTTAGGTGGTGGAGGTCCAAGGCCTGCTCTTTCTGCCATGTTCCATATATGGTTCCCAGGTTTTTTCAAATATTGTAACTTTGTTTTTTTAAATTATATGTGACTTTTTTTTCCCCAATGGGATACACTTAAACTTGGTTATATATTCCATTAATGTTTATAGACATTTAGTCCAACGTGGCCATCTTATATCTTTATTTTCACTTCTTTTCTGCCTCTTCACCACCTCCATCCCCTTTTTTTCCCATTACTGTTTTTTTTTAAGTTTTCCTTTTTAATCTCAATATATGACAATGCACTTAAGACATGAAATACCCCAACAATCCCCACAAGCAATAACCCTTTAAACCCAAATGAACCTCCCCTCCTTGGATTGCCCCTTGAAGGCAACCACAACTCCCCTTTCCATTCAGTTTGCGAACTTACTCGCAAGCGTCAACCGATTTCGCAGTGACCATTATTCTCCCCACCCCCCCAGAGAACATTATTTTCCTATATATATAACAAAGCTCTCTCTTTTTTTGCCCCCTCTTCCCCTTCTCTTATCCATCTTTAAATCTTTATATAAACATTATCTTTACATATATTTTGACATTTTTGTACATTTTCTTGCCAGTCTTCCTTGTCACTCCTCCTCCTCGCTTCTCCTGTCCTGCAAATGTTCAGCAAATTCTTGGGCTTTCTTTGGGTCCAAGAACAGTCTATTCCATTCTCCAGGAATGAATACTTTGAGTACCGCTGGATGTCTTAATATAAAGTTATACCCTTTCTTCCATAAGATTGTTTTCTCCATGTTGAATTCTTTCCTCTTCCTTAAAAGTTTGAAGATTATGTCCGGGTAAAAAAATATTTTTTGTCCCTTATATTCCAACGACTATTGTCTTCTCTAATCTTTCTTGCCTGCTCCAGTATGTTTTCTCTTGTCGTATATCTTAGAAGTTTTACCAATATGGATCTCGATTTTTGATGCGGTGGCAGTTTTGGTGCTAATGCTCTCTGCGCCCTTTTGATTTCTATTTCTTCATGTGAATCTGTCATTTTCAGTACCTTCGGGATCCATCCTTTTATAAATTCATTCATATCGGACACTTCTTAGCCTTCTTTCAGGCCCACAATTTTTATGTTGTTTCGCCTACTGTAGTTTTCCAATACGTCAATTTTTTGTGACAATATATCTTGTGTCTCTTAATTTTTTTTTGTTGCTCTCTTCCAACTTCCCTCTTAAATCATTTATTTCCATTTCTACAGCAGCTTCTCATTCCTCCACATTTTCTACTCCCTTCCCTATTTAAGCCATGACCAACTCTAAGTTTTTCATTCTGTCTTCAGCTCTTTTCATTTTTCTTTTGATTGAACTAAATTCTAATGATGGCCATTATTTTAATGACTTCATTTGTTCTTCAAAAAAGGTTTTATCTAAACTTTGTCCTTCTATTTTACCTCCTTCTTTCCTTTGCAATTCTTGGTCTTCTTCGGTGTCTGTATCTATAGGCTTTTTCAGGTGGATTCTGCCCTTTAAATTGCTGTTCAGGTGGCAGCATTTAAAGCGCAACGCTGGCCACCTGAAAGGACAGCTGCGCCAGGATGGGCATTTGAGTGCATTCCGGGTCCTGTCCCTTGGGCTGTCAATTCAAGATGGCTGGCTGTCAGCTGGGACAGCCAGCACAGGCTATCAGCGCAGGGACATTCAGCACGGGACATCCCCACACTGATCCCGCTGCCAGCTCTCTCCACACTCACGAAGGCTGGAGCGGCCGGCGGGGGAGAAGGAGGCTGGAGCGGCCGGCGGGGGAGAAGGAGGCTGGAGCGGCCGGCGGGGGAGAAGGAGGCTGGAGCGGCCGGCGGGGGAGAAGGAGGCTGGAGCGGCCGGCGGGGGAGAAGGAGGCTGGAGCGGCCGGCGGGGGAGAAGGAGGCTGGAGCGGCCGGCGGGGGAGAAGGAGGCTGGAGCGGCCGGCGGGGGAGAAGGAGGCTGGAGCGGCCGGCGGGGGAGAAGGAGGCTGGAGCGGCCGGCGGGGGAGAAGGAGGCTGGAGCGGCCGGCGGGGGAGAAGGAGGCTGGAGCGGCCGGCGGGGGAGAAGGAGGCTGGAGCGGCCGGCGGGGGAGAAGGAGGCTGGAGCGGCCGGCGGGGGAGAAGGAGGCTGGAGCGGCCGGCGGGGGAGAAGGAGGCTGGAGCGGCCGGCGGGGGAGAAGGAGGCTGGAGCGGCCGGCGGGGGAGAAGGAGGCTGGAGCGGCCGGCGGGGAAGTAAGGTGCTCAAGTTGGGTACCGGCCTTGTTTCGGCCAGCCCCCTTCTCTCCAGCCAGCCGCTCTAGTCCTGCAGTCCCCACACTGACAGCCCAGCACCCTTCTCCCCTGCCGGCCACTCTAGCCCCTCAGTTCCCACGCTGACCGCCCAGCCAGCTGCCCCTGCCCCAACGTCCTGCATCGGGGTAAGGGGCAGCTGGGAGAGGAGCTGTCAGGTGCTCGCCAGCTGACTGTCATCCCAAATGCAGCCGCTGCTGGGGCCGACCCGCTGCTGGGGCCGACCCGCTGCTGGGGCCGACCCGCTGCTGGGGCCGACCCGCTGCTGGGGCCGACCCGCTGCTGGGGCCGACCCGCTGCTGGGGCCGACCCGCTGCTGGGGCCGACCCGCTGCTGGGGCCGACCCGCTGCTGGGGCCGACCCGCTGCTGGGGCCGACCCGCTGCTGGGGCCGACCCGCTGCTGGGGCCGACCCGCTGCTGGGGCCGACCCGCTGCTGGGGCCGACCCGCTGCTGGGGCCGACCCGCTGCTGGGGCCGACCCGCTGCTGGGGCCGACCCGCTGCTGGGGCCGACCCGCTGCTGGGGCCGACCCGCTGCTGGGGCCGACCCGCTGCTGGGGCCGACCCGCTGCTGGGGCCGACCCGCTGCTGGGGCCGACCCGCTGCTGGGGCCGACCCGCTGCTGGGGCCGACCCGCTGCTGGGGCCGACCCGCTGCTGGGGCCGACCCGCTGCTGGGGCCGACCCGCTGCTGGGGCCGACCCGCTGCTGGGGCCGACCCGCTGCTGGGGCCGACCCGCTGCTGGGGCCGACCCGCTGCTGGGGCCGACCCGCTGCTGGGGCCGACCCGCTGCTGGGGCCGACCCGCTGCTGGGGCCGACCCGCTGCTGGGGCCGACCCGCTGCTGGGGCCGACCCGCTGCTGGGGCCGACCCGCTGCTGGGGCCGACCCGCTGCTGGGGCCGACCCGCTGCTGGGGCCGACCCGCTGCTGGGGCCGACCCGCTGCTGGGGCCGACCCGCTGCTGGGGCCGACCCGCTGCTGGGGCCGACCCGCTGCTGGGGCCGACCCGCTGCTGGGGCCGACCCGCTGCTGGGGCCGACCCGCTGCTGGGGCCGACCCGCTGCTGGGGCCGACCCGCTGCTGGGGCCGACCCGCTGCTGGGGCCGACCCGCTGCTGGGGCCGACCCGCTGCTGGGGCCGACCCGCTGCTGGGGCCGACCCGCTGCTGGGGCCGACCCGCTGCTGGGGCCGACCCGCTGCTGGGGCCGACCCGCTGCTGGGGCCGACCCGCTGCTGGGGCCGACCCGCTGCTGGGGCCGACCCGCTGCTGGGGCCGACCCGCTGCTGGGGCCGACCCGCTGCTGGGGCCGACCCGCTGCTGGGGCCGACCCGCTGCTGGGGCCGACCCGCTGCTGGGGCCGACCCGCTGCTGGGGCCGACCCGCTGCTGGGGCCGACCCGCTGCTGGGGCCGACCCGCTGCTGGGGCCGACCCGCTGCTGGGGCCGACCCGCTGCTGGGGCCGACCCGCTGCTGGGGCCGACCCGCTGCTGGGGCCGACCCGCTGCTGGGGCCGACCCGCTGCTGGGGCCGACCCGCTGCTGGGGCCGACCCGCTGCTGGGGCCGACCCGCTGCTGGGGCCGACCCGCTGCTGGGGCCGACCCGCTGCTGGGGCCGACCCGCTGCTGGGGCCGACCCGCTGCTGGGGCCGACCCGCTGCTGGGGCCGACCCGCTGCTGGGGCCGACCCGCTGCTGGGGCCGACCCGCTGCTGGGGCCGACCCGCTGCTGGGGCCGACCCGCTGCTGGGGCCGACCCGCTGCTGGGGCCGACCCGCTGCTGGGGCCGACCCGCTGCTGGGGCCGACCCGCTGCTGGGGCCGACCCGCTGCTGGGGCCGACCCGCTGCTGGGGCCGACCCGCTGCTGGGGCCGACCCGCTGCTGGGGCCGACCCGCTGCTGGGGCCTCCCTGCCGCAGGTCATCCCCCTGCTGGTCACCCCGTTGCCGCTCACACTCTTCCAGCCCTTCATTCTCTTTCTCACCATTCTTCTTTTCTTCTTTCTTGCTTACTTCCCCTAGCTGAATGCCCTGATACTGGGGGTCTCTCAACTGGCCGCTCCTCAGCTGAGTCCCACTCCCGCCGGCGTTAACCTTTTACTTGCGCACTGTGCACGCACAACTCTTCGCGCAGGCGCAGTTGAACACCTCTTCTTGGCTCTGAGAGCCATTTTTGAAGTCCGCCAGTCGGGAAGACACCGCTTCTCTGGGGACTCACCAACACCGGAGATCGGCCACTCCTTTCCATGGTGGATCTCTGCTCTGGCGTGCAGGTAAGGCCTTCTTTCTTCTCCAGTGATTTTCCTACTTCCCTTGTCTCTGTTAATTTTACTTTCTCTCTTTTGGGTGCCATCTTCTGTCTCTTCTCTGTAACTTTCTTTCTTTTCCTGTATTTTATGCTTATTGAGTTCTGTTTTTTCAAACTTTTTTTTTTCTTTTCTCTGGAGAGGGCTGGTTCCACTCGACCAGCCGCTACTCCATCATGCGACTCCCCCATCAATAGATGTTATTAAGGGTAAAAACAAGTTCTGCGAGGTGGATGAGAGCTTTGGTTGAGGGAAACCGGTTAGAACATTCAGGAAAAGGAGGGCTTTGAGATTTCCAGATGTGGGGGATGGAGGTGTCCAGAGAATGGATGTCAATGGTGAAGATGAGACAGTGGGGAGAAGGTAATTGGAAACCATCAAAGTGGTGATGGTATCCTCAATGTCTTTGGAAAAGGACTGGACAAGAGGAGAAGATGAGATATAAGGAGTCAAGGCTAGTGGGGCAAGAGCAGGCAGGAGAAATGGGCCTGCAAGGACAATCCTGTTTGTGGATCTTGGGCATGAGGTAGAAATAGAAAATATAGTGTTGGGGCACGATTAGGTTGGAGGCTGTAGAAAGATCTCCTGATGCAATGAGATTAGTGACAGTGTGGGAGGTAGTGGCCTGATGTTTGTTGATGGAGTCACGGTGCAGAAAGTGATATCGGAGAACTGCTATCTGGCATCTGCAAGGTTGTGACCAGTGCGCCAGACAACCCCATCATTTGCTATGTCTATGAACTCCTAATGTCTGGAGTTGGTGTGATGAAAGTCAAGTGCTATGCGTTCGGAGAGGGTGAGATTAAAGTGGGTGAGGGGAGTGCAGATGACAGGGCTGTTGATGTCGTGTGGGTAATTAGAAATAAAAAAAGTCAGAGGGTAAACAAGAGTATGCCAAGAGGAAGGAGAATGGTGGAGATCCAAGGAGTCATTAGTACAGGAGAGATACTCCTCAATAAAGATGTAGGCACAGAGGAATAGGATGTCATGGCAGGTCTGGAACGCATTGAGATATGCATACAGGGGGACAAATGTGATACCCTCCGCTGATGGAGAGCACTCAACGTTGGAGAGGGGGTGATGATAAAGACCGAGCAGGGACTGGAATTAAACAAGAAATTTGTAGGTGCTGTGGTCAAATGCAGTGCACAAATGGGCTGGAGAAATTCAGCAAGTCACAGAGGAAGTCAAAGCATTTGAGGGACTGTGTGGGATGAGGAGGAAAGTGGAAGACCAGGCTCAGGGAAGTGGGGGAGCTTTGGGGAAAGAGAGGAGAGGGATAGGATGGCACTGAGGCAGGACAGTGAGAGGCACAAGGACACTAAAAGGTGATACGTCTGCTGATATACTGGAGAGGGGCAGGTTGGGAGGGACAGTCAAAGACCTGCTAGGCGATTGCTTTCTGTATCCACATGAATTTTTAAACTTTAGATCTGTGCCACCCTCGTACATTTCGAATGGTGGGAGGAATCCAGAGCCCCCCCAGGGAAAACCCACGTAGACATGGAGAGAATGTACTAATTCTTTAGACAGTGTGAGATTCGAACCCCTGACTCGATTGCTGGCACTGTAAGGACGCCGCACTCACCGCTAGGCCCTCTGTGAAGCCCAATCAATGAGTTTGATCACTTTTTGGCACGTGGGAGGAAACATTTAAAAAAGGAGTGGAGGCATTCTTAAAAGGGCTTTTCTGCAGTTAGCTGCGTCAGGGTTTCAGAGTCTTTGCTCAAATCAGTGCTGTGCTCTGTGACAGAAGGGATCAATGATTATTCAAGCAAGATGTGCACATGATCAAGTTGAGCACAAGGAAAGACAACAAGGAAAAATTGGACGGGATGTTTTACTAACCAGGGTCACTTCTTATCTACTGTAAATTCCACTCTGCCAAATGCACACCTTGACTCCCACAAAAAAACCATTAAGCATAGAATTTGCCAGCTGTCATCACTTACACATATTGAGCTGCCGCACAAAGCTCGCCATGTTGTTGTGTTTGAAGTATTTTGGAAGCACTTCTTTAGCAAACCGACCTTGGTCAAAGACGTGGAAACTGTTGCCATTCTGTGGAGACCAAAGGAAAGTATGAGTAAAAGAGGCAAACCCTGACTGGTTAATCTATTAAAAAGTATTAACTGCAAATTTTCCAAACTACATGCAAATGGATCATGTTCTAAGTTATAGCCAATGAACCAGAACAAGATTAGCGAGGGTAACAGATATTCCATCTGATATTGTAAATAAGAATATCATAACATTTAATATTAATTATTTCCCCCTCTGGAAATGCTGTTTGACCTGCTGAACATTTCTAGCCTCCCCGTTTCTGTTTTAGACATCTCTTCAACTGCATTCATGTTCAGTAAGCCGACAAGATGTAGATGACAAATTCTACTGACCAGGTTCCAAGTGTATTGCAAAGAACAGTTTCTATAATCACAAAATAAATCATTCAACAATTTAAAAGCAATTTCAGTTTTGGAATCTGAAGCTGTAGATGCTTCTCGTAATAAACAAGCCACAAGAAAATAAATCCAAAGGTCAGATTCAATTTAAGAAACAACTTGCTCTTGAGCAGCCATTCTCAACAGGATCCATATGGCTCCCCTGAGAGCCACAGCATTTAAGGGGGAGCATGGACTGAAATCCTTAATAGGGAGGGCTGAAGGTGTAAAGGGGGTGGGGGCATGGAAAATTAATGGATTAAACATTTTTTGGGAAAGGAAAAGACTTTGCTGCTAAGCTTTGCTGTATGGTTGCCAAGCAATGCAAGATTTTTTTCAAGATTGGAGTCATTTGGTGACAGCCTAGAATGATGGAAGAGATGCTATTTGCCAGAAGGATTAAAAAAGATATTGAGGGACTGACTGTTTTCAGAAGAATTACATAAATGAGAAATGTATTCCATTTGAGAACATAGTTGGACAATGGATGGACAATACAGAGGGTTCATCACATGCCTGAAAAATGTTATCCGCTTATACCTTCAGTAGAGGCAGGTTCATTAAATATATTTAAGAGGGAATTAGATCTATTTCTTCAGAATAAGGGTATTAAAGGTTACGGAGAGAAGGCGGGGACGGGGTACTGAACTTTAAGATCAGCCATGATCTCGTTGAATGGCGGAGCAGGCTCGAAGGGTCGAATGACCTACTCCTGCTCCTATCTTCCATGTTTTACTGTTCATTGCGCCATTCATAGGGAGCATTTAGTGGCTTAAAAACTTAGAACATTTAGATGCTTTGCTTTCAATTGTCATAAAGACTGTAAACTTTACAAAATCACATCCCCTGCCAGACCATCTATTGCAACAGCTGTGTGAAGAAAATGATGAATATTTCCCAATGTTGATGTTGCATATTGTGGTGAGATTGACTTTCCAAAGGGAAGAGTCTTAACTGTTTTTTTGCACTCAGGAACACTACGGTTTCCTTTCTTTCTCATAATGATGGAGAAAAACTCGTTGATGCAAAGGTGGAAATATTTTATTGGCAGATAGCTTTGACAATGGTCAATTTATCAAAAAGACCTTACAGAGTCAGCACCCTACCCTCATTAATAGGAAGAAAGCCATTTTTTTTCCTTAAGAAGCTCAGTCTATTGGAGAAATGTTACAATTTCCAAATCTGAACATGAACGCAGAGGCACTGAAGGGTGATGACATTACTGTTCATGTGAAACAACTGAAGCAAAGACAGTTCTGCAGAAAGATTTAATGACCCGTTAAACCTCAATATCTTGTATTGGATATTAGATCTATTTGAGGAATAACCCACCAATAACGATGCAGAAATTCAAGAGAGTTTAATTGATCTTCAGGGTAATATAATTGCATGACACAAGTTCAATCAATTTACAGAAGATTTTTGAGTTAAGAGTGATCTGCAGAATAGATTTCCAAAACTATGGGAAAAGGCCAAAATATTTTTCATTGCCTTTTCCACAACATAGTTAGTTGAATGTGGATTCTGCAAGGATGTTTCCTTGACAAAATCCAAGAACAAACTTGATATCACACAAGAGGTGACCTTTGGCTGTCACTGTCTAATTTGGAGCTTGACATCAAAAATCTTGTACAGGAACATCAAGCTCAAGGATCTCACTAAAATTTTCACTTCATATGATTTGTTTTAAAATTATTTTTATTAAAGTTTTCACATTGAGGTTCCCAAAAGACTCGTTGTGCTCCAGAAATCTGTAAAATGTTTTTGGAATAAGTATGTTTGTATTTTTTTCATTGCCACATGTTCAGTAAGAATAACTTTTACTATTTCTTTGTTCTGGAATCACAAGGGTAACACAGTTAACCTGGTAGTTAGCACAAGGCCTTTAAAGCGCCAGCCATCGGGACTGTGGTACAAATCCCATGCTGTAAGAAATTTGTACGTTCTCCTTGTGTGTGTGAGGGCTTACCCCAGGTGGTCCAGTTTCCTCCCATCATTCCAAACGTAGTTCATTGGGTGTAATTGAGCTGCATGGGCTCATGGGCTGAAATAGCCTGTTATCATGTTCCCGCCGTTTTTGCTGATTGACTGAATCAGCCATAGGAATAACAATAGCAGGCAGGAACATCCATGCATATGAAGGCCCTTCTTCCCCACCCTGTTTCTGCTGAGTTAGCTGGGCAACTTGACCCTCGCCATTTTAGGGCTGTTGGTCTGATGCTGTCCCAGCTTCTACCCCTGCCGGTTCCTTGTCCTGGGAGTCGCTTTAGTGACCTCTGTCCGCATCTGCTGCCGCGCGATGTGCCGGTCTGATCTCCGCAATTGTGGGCCGCCACAATGTACAGTATTGACAACATGCTGTCAGAAGTTCTGTTCACCATTTCTAAACCACTGACGAGGGACTTGAATGTGCTTGGTGAAACAAAAATTGAAAATTAAACTAGTTTAACTGCTGTTGAGCAAAACTACATACTGTGAAATTTAAAAAAATAAACACCCTGCATATGGAGGTCACCAATCTAAATTTTTAGATTATCAAAGCTCATCAATTTATTAATGTCCTTGGACCCAATGACAGTCCAGGAGCAGAGGGAACTTGCTCAATACCTGGGCACTGCACTGTAGTTCGCTGTCAGCAATATGTGGACACTGCTATGCTGTCAGAAAGATGACATTATTTCCAATCAGAATCATGGAATTATACCACATGGAAACAGACTGTTTGGTCCAACTCCTTCATGCTAACCAAAGTGTTTTACCTTATTCGCCTGCATTTGGCACAAATCCCTCAAAACCTTTCCTGTTCATGTACCTGCCAAATGTCTTTTAGGTTTAAATTGCTCCCACATTTATCACCGACCCAGGCAGCTTGTTCCATGTACTCACCAACTTCTATGGGGAAAGTTTGCTTCTTTAAATCTTTCCCCTTTTGCCTTCAACCTTTTCCCTCTGCTTTTATACTTCCCTATGCAGTGACTGTGATCACCCACCCTATCCATGCACCTAATAATTTACTAAACCTCTACAATCACCCTTCATCCTCCCATGTTCCAGAAAAAACATCCCAACCCCTCCAGTCTCCTTATAATTCAAGCCCTTCAGTCCCAGCACGAGTAACATCCTCATTAATTTTTCTGCACCTTGTCTAATCTCACATCCAGAATTGCACACAACCAAAAATGCAATCTCATCACATCTTTTACAGCTGATGATACCCCAACGTTTGCATCCAGTGCCCCAACTGAAGAACGCCATACACACAGTGGCAGATTAACTATCACCTGCGCCACTAGGCTGAGCTTTAGTAAGCCACCCCCCCCACCTTGCCCCTACCCCACCCTTTGTTGAATAAAGTGATATTAAGTTACATTAAATAACTATGACAAGTAAAGTTACCAGGGCTTCGGACAATGCAGAAACACACAGTATGGAGATCCAACCAATAGCACACATGAGTAGGAAGGAGGGCACCCTGCCACTACCCTCCAAAGCCCAGAGTGATAACTCCATGGAAGTGAAGGCAGGCAGGGTGATGAAGATCAGGGCAGTGATCAACTTGGGAATGGGTTATTGCAAGGCCAACTACACTACACTGGGTTTCCCCCGTCCTTAGTGCAGGGCAGACCCATGCAGATGAGCACCAAACCAAGCAACAACCACCAGGAGAACTTCATGGGAGAAGCCATGCCAGAGCTCACGCTGAAGCTGGTCACCCTGCTGAGGGTGGACTGGGATGGAGGCTCTCTTGGCTCACATCTTCCACAGGGCCATGAGGATCATCTCCGAGGAGCACATCACACCGTGATGGTGGCTGACCCACCCCTCATGCAGACCAGCAGCAGGGAGATAGCCGAGATGCTCTTTGAGACTTTCAGCACCCCCACCATGCACATCGCCTACCAGTCTGTCCTCTTGCTCTAATCTTATGGCTGCACTAACGTGGCGGAGAGTGATCATGGTGTCACACACGGCGCCTATGCACGAAGGCTACATCATGCTCCATGTGACCAATGACGGTCAGGGCTGACTACAGCGGCGCTGACCTCAATGACTACCACCTGAAGCTGATCAATGAAGGAGTCACGTGATGGAGTAGTGGCTGGTAGGGGAATACTAGATCTCTCCAGAAAAGAAGAAAAAATGTGAAGGAAAAGCAAAGCCCCAGATACACAAAACACAACAAATAAAAGATAAAGGTGTGGAGAAAAGAAAGAAAATGGCACCTAAGAAAGAAAAACCAAAAACAATGAGAAAAAAAAGGAAAGATGCCGGAAGAGAAAGGAGAAGGCCTTACCTGCATGAAGAGGCAGGGACCCGCCATGGACAGAGGAGCCTGCTCCCCGAGGTTAGTGGAGACCCCGCAGGGTCACGACCTCCTGACCGCGGGACTGCAAAAATGGCTCACTGAGCCAAACAGAGGCGCACAACTGCACATACGCAGAAAAGGAGAACACCGACGGGAGGTGGGGGGGGGCAGCTGTGGAGTGAACCTACACAGCACAAACAGCTGAGAGATGCTCGACAGCTGGGCTCCCAGCTGGAAGAAAAGGAAAGCAATGGGAAAGGGAGGGATGAGAAAGAAAAACAGAAGCAGGAGGCCCAACAGATAACCAGCCCAAAAGAAGAGGACCAGCAGCAAGAAGCCATGAAAAAAAACCCCCAACAAACTGAGGCAAGCAGCTCAACAAGAAAGTCAGAAGAGACACAGATACAAGGAAGAGAAGTAGAAGATACAAACCCAAGAGCAGACACAGAAGAACGCCAAGCTCTGCACAGAGGAATAGGAGGTAAAATGAATGGACAGTACATAGATTTTTAAAAATTTCAAAAACAAATGAAAGCATTAAAAAAATGGTTGACACCAGAATTTAGTGAAATGAAAAGAAAAATGAAAGTACAGAAGAAAAAGTGAGTAGAATAGAGCTGGTCATGACAGATGTAGGGAAAGGATTAGAAAATGTGGACAACTTAAAAAGAAAATTGGAAGAAAGCGACAAAAAAGTTAAAGAAACGCAGGAGCTGTTAGCTCCGAAGATGGATATAATGGAAAACTATAGTAGGCGAAACAACATAAAGATAGTGGGCCTAAAAGAAGATGAAGAAGGCAAAGATATGAAAGAATTTATGAAAGAATGGATCCCAAAGGTCCTGGGAATGCCAGAAATGCAGGAAGGAATGGAAATAGAAAGGGCACACAGAACACTAGCCCCAAAACCACAGACACAACAAAAACCAAGAAGCGTTTTAGTAAAATTTCTGAGATACACGACAGAGAAAATATATTGGAGAAGGCAATGAATAAAATTAAAGACAAAAAACCACTGGAGTACAAAGGTCAATTTTTTTTTCTACCCAGACATAAGTTTTGAGCTCCTAAAGAAGAGGAAGGAGTTTAACACAGCAAAATCGATCCCAAGGAAAAAAGGCTATAAATTTATGTTAAGATATCCAGCGGTGCTTAAAATAGTTATCCCGGGGGAGCAAAACAGACTGTCCTCGGATCTGGAGAAAGCACGAGAATTTGCAGAACGCCTGCAGGACAGAAAGAGAGATGAAGAGATGTAACAAGAACGAAGAACGACGACAAACTACATATAAAGATGTAAAAATAATGTACAAATAAGAACTAAAGGAGGGAAGAAAAGGGAAGTAAGGGAGAAGGGGGAAAAAAAGAGGAGGGGTTAAAAAAAGAAAAGGAAAGAGGGGGAGCTTTGTTTTAATGTGAAGATAAAAGTCTTTTCTGGAGGGGGTTGGGTGGGAGAGAATAAAAGTCACTGCGAAATCAGTTGACACTTGCGAACGGGTTCGCAATCCAAATGGAAAGGGGAGTTGTGGTTGCCCGGCAAGGGGCAACTCAGAGAGGGGAGGGGGGCGACACTTGGGGTGAAGAGAATTTTAGATGTGGGAGTGGTTGAAGTATTTTATGTTTTAGAAGTGTTGTCATACAGTGCGTTCAAAAAAGGAAATCAAAAGGAAGAGGCTATTAAATTTACTGAAAAAAGAAAAAATAAATATAGCATTCATGCAGGAAACACATCTAACTAAAGTGGAACATAATAAATGAAGGAGAGACTGGGTAGGGCACGAAACGGCAGCATCATATAATTCAAAAGCCAGAGGAGTAGCTATATTAATCAATAAAAATGTACCAATCAAAATAGAGGAGGAAATAATAGATCCAGCAGGGAGCTATGTAATGATAAAGTGTCAGGTATATTCAGAATTCTGGAATTTGGTCAATGTATATGCACCTAATGAAGAGAATCAAAAGTTTATGCAAGATATCTTTTTGAAGATTGTAGATACGCAGGGGAATATATTGATAGGAGCGGACTTTAACCTTAATTTGTACTCAAAGATGGATAAAACTGGACAAAAGACTAGCAGAAAGAACAAAGTAACCAAATTTATGGTTAAATCAATGCAGGAAATGCACCTTTTGGATATATGGAGGAGACAACACCCAAAGGAGAAGGAATACTCATATTATTCAAGTAGACATAAAACATACTCAAGGATTGACCTGTTCCTGTTGTCAGCCCACATCCAAGGGAGAGTTAGGAAAACGGAATATAAAGCTAGATTGTTATCGGATCATTCACCCCTGTTATTAGCAATAGAGCTGGAGGACATCCCACCGAGAACGTATAGTTGGAGATTAAACTCAATGCTACTTAAAAGACAGGAATTTAGAGAATTTATTGAGCCCCAAATTAAAATGTACTTGGAAATAAATACGGAATCAGTGAAAGACAAATTTATATTATGGGATGCAATGAAAGCCTTCATTAGAGGGCAGATAATAAGTTATGTAACTAAGATGAAGAAGACTACAATCGGGAAATAAAACAGCTGGAAAGGGAAATAGTAAGTACAGAAAAAGAACTAGTAACAAGGGAAAATACAACAAAAAGAAGAGAATTGGAAGACAAAAAAATAAAATACAAAACACTGCAAACGTATAAGGTGGAGAAGAACATAATGAAAATAAAGCATAAGTATTATGAGCTAGGAGAAAAAAAAAAACACACAAAATACTAGCCTGGCAGCTTAAAACAGAACAAGCTAAAAGAACGGCATTGGCATCAAAGAAAAAGGACAAACAAATTACATATAACCCAACAGAGATCAATGAAAACTTCAAGGAATTCTACGAGCAATTACACCGAACTGAGAACGAAGGGAAAGAAGACAAAATAGATGAGTTTCTAGTTAAAATTGAACTACCAAAATTGCAAGAGGAGCAAAACAAATTGATAAAACCATTTGAAATAGAGGAAATACAGGATATATTAAAAAAGCTACCAAACAATAAAACGCCTGGAGAGGACGGACACCCAATAGAATTCTATAAAACATTTAAAGAGTTATTAATTCCTCCTCTCCTGGAAGTAATGAACCAGATAGAAGAAACACAAACCTTGCCAGATTCATGCAAAATAGCAATAATTACAGTAATACCCAAGACGGGGAAAGATCCACTAACACCAGCATCGTATAGACCAATATAGCTACTTAACTCAGATTATAAGATAATAGCAAAACTATTAGCAAACAGATTGGCCGACTGTGTACCAAAAATAGTAAAACTAGATCAAACTGGATTTATTAAGAAAAGACGAACAACAGACAATGTATGCAAGTTCGTTAACTTAATCCATGCAGTACAAGGAAATAACACGCCAACAGTGACTGTTGCTTTAGACGCAGAGAAAGCCTTTGACAGGGTAGAATGGAATTATTTATTCAAAGTATTACAGAGGCTCAACCTACCAGAGAAATATATTAATTGGATCAAAGCATTATATAAGGGACCATTGGCAGTAAATGGATATATATCAAACCAATTTAAATTAAGCAGGTCAACGAGGCAGGGATGTCCATTATCTCCCTCACTGTTCGCTTTAGCAATAGAACCATTGGCAGAACTGATAAGAACAGAAAATAAAATAAAAGGGATAAAAATAAAAGAGAAGAAATATAAAATCAGTTTATTTGCAGATGACATCATAGTATACTTAACAGAACCAGAATTATCAATAAAATAACTACATAAGAAATTGAAGGAATTTGGAGAAATATCGTGGTACGAGATCAACACAAATAAAAGTGAAGCGATGCCAATGAATAATGCGGATTGTACAGAATTTTAAAAATAATCACCATTTAAATCGCAAACACAAGCAATCCGATACCTAGGTATTAGATTAGATAATAATTTAGGCCATCTATACAAATTAAATTATCAGCCATTAATGAAGAAATTACAAGATGACTTAGAACATTGGAAAGATTTACCACTAACACTGATAGGGAGGGTAAATTGCATTAAAATGACTATCTTCCCAAGGATACAATACCTATTTCAATCGTTACCAATTCCCTTAACAGAGAAATTCTTCAATGAACTAAAGAGAATAATAAGGAAATTCTTATGGAAAGGGGAGAAACTGAGGATAGTGCTAGATAAATTAACAGAATGGTACAAACAAGGTGGCTTACAGCTACCAAACTTTAAAAATTATTATAGAACAGCACAATTAAGATATCAGATTTTTATCAAACAAGGGAAAAACCAGATTGGACCAAGATTCTTCTTTGGCTTGGCTTCGCGGATGAAGATTTATGGAGGGGGTAAAAAGTCCACGTCAGCTGCAGGCTCGTTTGTGGCTGACCAGTCCGATGCGGGACAGGCAGACACGATTGCAGCGGTTGCAAGGGAAAATTGGTTGGTTGGGGTTGGGTGTTGGGTTTTTCCTCCTTTGCCTTTTGTCAGTGAGGTGGGCTCTGCGGTCTTCTTCAAAGGAGGCTGCTGCCCGCCAAACTGTGAGGCGCCAAGATGCACGGTTTGAGGCGTTATCAGCCCACTGGCGGTGGTCAATGTGGCAGGCACCAAGAGATTTCTTTAGGCAGTCCTTGTACCTTTTCTTTGGTGCACCTCTGTCACGGTGGCCAGTGGAGAGCTCGCCATATAATACGATCTTGGGAAGGCGATGGTCCTCCATTCTGGAGACGTGACCCATCCAGCGCAGCTGGATCTTCAGCAGCGTGGACTCGATGCTGTCGACCTCTGCCATCTCGAGTACCTCGACGTTAGGGGTGTGAGCGCTCCAATGGATGTTGAGGATGGAGCGGAGACAACGCTGGTGGAAGCGTTCTAGGAGCCGTAGGTGGTGCCGGTAGATGGACTAGATAAAATAGGGGAGAAGGTACCTGAACATATACTTTATAAGTGGGGTGAAAAACTGGTGCAATATAGAAGTTCACCAATACTGCACCATGTACTCAACATTTGGAAGAAGATTCACGTAGAAAGGAAAAAAAAACAAATTACCAACTACCAAAATTATTATTGACGCAAATTCAACTAATCCCTTTCACAATAGATAACCTTTCTTTAGAGAATGGGAGAGAAAAAGGATCAAAAGAATAGAAAATTGTATTTTTGGAAATAATTTATTAACATTTGAACAAATGAAGTACAAATATGGTATAACTCACGGTACAATGTTTGCATATCATCAACTGAAAACCTACTTAAAGGACAAATTGGGAAGCAGGCTGAGATTACCAGAAGGAAGCAGCTTTGAATATGTGATTACAGACACAAAGATAATTAAAAGAGTTATAACAAACGTTTACATCAAGCTGCAATAGAAAGAAAATGTGAAATGAGCTATAAACCCAAACAAAAGTGGGAAAAAGATCTAAACATAAAGATATAAAATGAAACATGGGAAAAGCTATGCTCCGGAACCATGAGAAATACAATAAACACGAGGTTACACATGATACAAAATAATTGGTTACACAGGCTATATATCACACCGCAAAAGTTAAATAAATGGAACCCAAAAGTATCAGACAGATGTTTTCGCTGTAAGAAGAAAACGGGAACAACAGTACAGCCAATTTGGGCATGTGAGAAAGTGGAAAAGTTTTGGGAAGATCTAAACCAGGTATTAAATAAAATCATAAAAAGCAACATACCAGAAAATCCAGAGATCTTTCTTCTAAGTAAGAAATAGGCTTCAAACTGAATAAAGCGCAAAAAAGATTTATTATGATAGCCTGAGCTGTAGCAAAAAAATGTATAATGGCAACTTGGAAATCAGAAGAGAGCCTGAGAGTACAGCAATGGTACATAGAAATGAATAAATGTATTCCACTGGAAAAAATGACATATAATTTAAGAAATAACATCACAGTATTCAAACAAATTTGGGAACCGTACATGGAACACAACAGAGAGGGCAGACCTCCATCCCCTTAAATGATAGAATAATTATCATGAACTGAACTGAGCCAGATGACTCAATTTTCTTGTTTATTTTCATTGTGTGATGACATTGTTTAATGGGTTTATTGTATTGCATATGTTGAACGTTTAATGGGTTTGGAGGGGGGTGGGAGGGAAGGGAGGTGGAAAAAAGGGGAGAAAATGACACTGTGTATAGTCAAGAGGGAAATGTTTGTATGTATTTTGGTTAATATGGTTCATAGTGTGAAAAATTAAAAAAATCACCGAGAGGGGGCTCCACTTCATGAAATAATCCTACACCTCAGTCAACTTCAAGGAGGATCTCAGCTTGGATCTGAATGCGTACTTGGAGGAGTACAAGCGGCCTGATGGCTACATCATAATACTGGGCATGGAGAGGTTCTACTGCCTGGAGGCACTCAGTCCGAACCCTCCCTATGGCCTACAGCACACAGGATGGCGTCGGGAGTTCCGGTGTTGGCCAAGGGGAGGGCTTGGGAACTCCAGTGACCGGAGCTCCCGACATCTGACTCCAAACCCTCGGCCTACTACACACGCACACCGGACAGGTATCGGGAGCTCTGGTGTAGCCGCTGAATTCAGTGGCGCCTGTTTTTGTACTGTGAGATGCAGTGCGGGAGAGGGCCATGGGGTAAAGGGTGCTGCCGGGCTGAAAAGGCAGGGGGAGCGGTCGACCCCTCCTACTTCCCCCCAGTTATACCCCTGCTTGGCCGGTGCCAAGTGAACGCAAAGCGGCTGAAGGGAAATGGAGATCTGGCTGGGTCCAGGTTTGGGCCTGAGCACAGCCGTAGTTTGTGGATATCACGTGTTTTCACCCAGCAGTTGCGAGCAAAGGAGACAACGAGCGCAAGCTGCCAGTTGTGTGTGGGCCTACGGACTCAGAGACACACTGGCGTAATAAGGAAATGCATCGCAAAGGTGTTTCTAAAAATCTTAAACACCCAGTGCAGCCAAAGATGGGCCAGTGACAGGGCTGCCTCTAGCTCAGGTGCATTTCGCACAATCTGGCAGGTTTAACAAATAAATATTGGAGAAATCCTGGCAGAGCCCCTGGGGAAACCTCACGCAATCACGGGGAAAACAGACAAACTCCTTGCAGACAGAACAAGGTTCCAACCCCTGTTCCGATTGCTGGCGCTGTAGTCTGCCTGGGGTTAATGAACATTCTTTTAATAAAATGGCATAGATACAAGAGGTCAAATTTATGCTTCTAGAAGTTTACTGAGTTGGCTGAAGCCTAGGTGCTCGGGCCTCAGGCCTCAAGGCTTCAGCCTAATGGTTAATCCGGCACTGAATACAACTTTTT